>NC_092401.1:17463891-17763891 GCF_030028105.1 Mobula birostris
ACCAAAGAGGATAACTGCACTCATCTGTTGAGATGTTCCCACCTTAAGGACTCTTTATCTTGTTATTTCACGCTCTCGTTATTTATTGCTATTTATTTATGTTTGCATTTGCACAGTTCATCTTCCACGCTCCAGCTGACCTTTCACTGATCCCGTGACAGTTACTATTCTGCAGATTTGCGGAGTATGCCCACAGGGAAAGAATCTCAGGGTCGTATGAGGTGACGTACTCGTATGCACTCTGATAATAAGATTTACTTTGAAACTTGGAGGCCCCATCTCAAAGCAAAACAATGGCCACAGTCTTGACGGTACTGGTTTGGAGGTTCCCGTTCGCAACAATATCCAGAGGGCGCAGTGTACGAGTTGGATCCGGGGTTGGGAACAGATAGGGTACAGATTAGACCCAATCTAGGAAACAGGCAAAATGGAGGCAGGAAACTGGCGAGTGAAACCAGAGCTTATGGAAAGGGACGTGCCCTCAAGATTTAGGATGGAGATGAGGAGAAACTGCTGTTCCCAGGGAGAAATGAATCTCTGGAATTCTCTGCCCAGTGAAGCAATTATATTATCTCATTAAATATACTTAAGACGCAGTTAGATAGACTTTGCATAGTAGGGAAGTTAAGGAAAAAGCAGGTGGGTAGAGCCGAGTCCGCAGCCAGATCAGTTCTGATCTTACTGAATGACAGAGGCCTACTCCCGCTCTTATTTGTTATATTCTTAAGGAACAGTATAGAAGGGTGGAAAGGTTATTTCTCAATCCCTGTTCACATTGCACAAGGCTCTGTGGCAATCCTCCCCAGCAATTCCATGCCAGTGTGCTGTTCGCAGCCCCAGACGATCCTGGATGTCTCCCATCTCCAGCACAAAGGACGGCCTTCAGGTTAGGCAGACGGGAGCACCACACTGAGCCCACTCACCCTCACCTTCACACTGCTCAGCAGCAGCAGTCAACGTTACACAGGACGAGCTGAGCTGACAGCTGACCTGAGTGGGTTGGTCGGAAACCAGCTTGGCTAAATAACAAAGTCTAGGTCTCTTACAGTTGAAGTCAGAAGTTTACACACACCTTAGCCAAATACACTTAAGCTCAGTTTTTTTCACAATTCCTGACATTTAATCCTAGAAAACATTCCCTTAGGTCAGTTAGGATCACTATTTTATTTAAGAATGTGAATGTCAGAATAATCGTAGAGAGGATGATTTATTTCAGCTTTTATTTCTTTCAGCACTTTTCCAGTAGGTCAGAAGTTTACATACACTTTGTTAGTATTTGGTAGCATTGCCTTTAAATTGTTTAACTTGAGTCAAACATTTTGGATAGCCTTCACGAGCTTCTCACAGGAAGTTGCTGGAATTTTGTTCCATTCCTCCAGACAGAACTGGTATAACTCAGTCAGTTTTGTAGGCCTCCTTGCTCGCACACGCTTTTCCAGTTCTGCCCACAAATTTTCTATCGGATTGAGTTTAGGGTTTTGTGATGGCCACTCCAATACCTTGACTTTGTTGTCCTTAAACAATTTTGCCACAACTTTGGAGGTATGCTTGGGGTCATTGTCCATTTAGAAGACCCATTTGCGACCGAGCTTAAACTTCTGGCTGATGTCTTGAGATGTTGCTTCAATATATCCTCGTAATTTTCCTTCCTCATGATGCCACCTATTTTGTGAAGTGCACCAGTCTCTCCTGCAGCAAAGCACCCCCACAACATGATGCTGTCACCCCCATGCTCCACAGTTCCGATGGTGTTCTTCGGCTTGCAAGCCTCACCCTTTTTCCTCCAAACATAACGATGGTCATTATGGCCAAACAGTTCAATTTTTGTTTCATCAGACCAGAGGACATTCCTTCAAAAAGTAAGATCTTTGTCCCCATGTGTACTTGCAAACTGTAGTCTGGCTTTTTTATGGTGGTTTTGGAGCAGTGGCTTCTTCCTTGCTGAGCAGCCTTTCAGGTTATGTCGATATAGGACTCGTTTTACTGTGGGTATTCATACTTGTCTACCTGTTTCCTCCAGCATCTTCACAAGGTTCCTTGCTGTTGTTCTGGATTGATTTGCACTTTTCGCTCCAAAGTACATTCATCTCTAGGAGACAGAATGTGTCTCCTTCCTGAGTGGTATGACGGCTGCGTGGTCCCATGGTGTTTATACTTGCGTACTATTGTTTGTACAGATGAACATGGTATCTTCAGGCATTTGGAAATTGCTCCCAAGGATGAACTAGACCTGACATCATTTTCTGACCTCAACCCGATAGAAAATTTGTGGGCAGAACTGAAAAAGCGTGTAGGAAACATGTTAGACAATCTCTCCTTCGTCAAATAATAACGATGTACAATTTTACATTGAATCAGTGAATGACTAGCACAAAGAAGAGTTACCAGCTTCAGAATCTGCATCCAGTCTTCCATCATAAAAGTCAAATAAGTTCCTTTTCCCAATTCTGTTTAATCTTAAATAAGTAGGCTTACCCCATTGTAATAATTAGTAAATTATAAATTCTTCCAAAGGAACTCTTCATCAAAGGGTTCATACTCGTAATAGTATCTAACAAGTTGGCATCCAATATGTAAGGAAAATTACTTAAATATTTTTGTAAGAAATGTCTAACTTGAAGGTATTGTAAAAAGTGTGAGTATGAAAGAGAATACTTATCAACTAATTGTTCAAAAGACATCAGTCTGGATTTATTTCTTTAAATAAATCCAGAAAAGAATTAATACCTTTATTTTTCCAAAGTAAAAAAATTGATCACTCAAAGAAGGCTTAAAAGAGTAATTTTGATAGATTAAACTACAAAGTTTAAATTTTTAAGATTAAAATAAATTACAAAACTGGAGCCAAGTTTGTAAAGAATGCTTAATCACAGGGTATAAATTTAAATTAGCAACTTTAGCTAATTGTATAGGTAAAGCAGCTCCCAATAACGAGGTTAAATAAAACTTTCACAGATTTCAATTCCAAATCTATGCAAATTGGCCGATTGTTCTTAACAACCCAGTGTAACCAAAAGGACATATATCGTACATTAACAGCCCAGTAATACATTCTTAAATTAAGCGAGACCTCCATCCTTTTTCAACTTTTGTAAGTGACATTTACTAATTCTTGGTCTTTTATTATTCCAAATAAAAGTTAAAATAATATTATTCTGACATTTCACATTCTTAAAAGAAAATAGTGATCCTAACTGACCTAAGACAGGGAATGTTTTCTAGGATTAAATGTCGGGAATTGTGAAAAACTGAGATTAAATGTATTTTGCTAAGGTGTCTGTAAACTTCTGACTGGAACTGTAGCTGTTTTTCAATTGAGCGCTTCTGAGTTTTTCTGCGACTTTGGAAACTTTGACTTGGACATGAAGCATTCGGTTTTGTAATGGGTTATGGATTTAACCTGAGAAGAACGATGCCTTGAGTGACCCAAGGTACAGAAAACAAGCACAGCACATCTGAAATTCAAATGGAAAATGTAGGAATGGCTCAGGTTGGGCAGCACCGATGGCAGGGCACAGCTGACTCTCTGGAGAAAAGGTCCCTTCTCTCTCTCTCTCTCCCCCCACAGTTGCTGCCTGACCTGCTCAGTGTTTCCAGTGTTCCTTTTTACTTTATGTCTGACACAGGCAGGAACACTGCCCCCCCTCCCCCCCCCCCCCCAGCTCCCTGACTTTACTGTTCCTCCTGTGGCTCTATAGTCTTCTTGGGAACCAGTGCCCATGGCCTGTGTCCAAGCAGACAGGGCCTAAGAGCCAAGCGAAGGAGAGGCAAGGCGGCAGGGCCTGGGCCCAGGCCCAAAGCAAGAAACAGCCTACTGCTTGGCCGATTTAAGCACAAGGCCAGATCGGAAAGGTCAGGTACAGGCCAAATCAAGACGGCGAGGCCTGCGCCTGAGGGTGTATCAAACAGCACGGTCTGGGCCGGAGAGCAAGGCACGATGCAGGATTTGGCTCAATTAAACGCCAGGCCATATTGTAAAGGCCAGGACATTGGGGCCAGAGGAGAGGGACAGGGCAGTTCAGTTCACAGCTCGACAAGGCCTACTCGTCTCTCTGCTGAACTAAGACTGTGGCCGGCAACTAACAGGCTCCTGGATCGGCTGTGACTGGCTTCCTGGCTGTGGACTCATATTCATGAACTTCAGTTCTAAATGCTATTTGCATGATATGTATTTCTTTGCACCTTGGGCGTTTGACCTTTTATTTTAAAATGGGGGTTCTACACTGTTTCGCTGTTTTGTAGCTGCCTGTAGGGTGAGGCATCTCAAAGTTATATATAGTGTACATACTGTGATAGTAAATGCACTTTTAACATTCAAGGTAGTAAGAGCCTCGGGATTCACACCAGCAGGTTCCAAACAGTTATGACCCCTCAACCATCAGGCTCTTGAAGCAAAGCAAAGGGGACAACCTCACTCAATTCCACTTGCTCCATCATTGAAATGTTCCCACAGGCTATAGACTCACTTTCATGGACTCTTCATCTCATGTTATCAATATATATTGCTCATTGTTTATTGAAAAAAAACACAGGACTGACGTCTTAATATTTGAATGCACGCCGTCTACAAAATAAGTAGATTGATATCCAAGGATACACAATCTATCGAAAGGACAGGCAGGTAGGCAAAGGAGGGGTGACTCTGTTGGTAAAATTGAATCAAATCTTCAGAAAGGGGTGACACAGGATCAGAAGATACAGAATCTTTGTGGGTAGGGTGAAGAAACTGCAGTGGTAAGAAGACCCTGGTGGGAGTTACTTACAAGCCTCCAAACAGTAGCCAGGATGTGGTCTACAAATTACAGTGGGAGATAGAAAAGGCATGTAAAAAAGACAAATGTTATGTTAGTCAGGGGAATTTCAATATGCAGACAAGATTAGGAAAATCAAGCCGATACTGGATCTCAAGAAAAAGAATCTGTAGAATGCATATGAGATGGCTTTCTGGAGCAGCTTGTGGCTGAGCACACAAGTGGATCAGCTATTCCAGATTAGGTGTTGTTTAATGAACCGGATAGGGTTAGGAAGCTAAGGTAAAGGAATCCTTAGGAAACGGTGATCATAATATGATAGAATTCACCCTGCAATTTGAGAGAGAGAGAAGCTAAAGTCAGATGTATCAGTATAGTGGAGTCAAGGGAATTACAGTGGTATGAGAGAGCAGCTGGCCAAAGTTCATTGGAAGGGGGCACTAGCAGGGATGACAGCAGAACAGCAATGGACTACATCCCAGAGTCCTAAAAGAAGTGTCTGAAGAGATTGTGGAGTCATTTGTAATGATCTTTCAAGAATCGACAGATTCTGACATGATCCCCAAGGACTGGAAAATTTCAAATGTCACTACACACTTCAAGAAAAGCAGGAGGCAGAAGAAAGGAAATTATAGGCCAGTTAGCCTGACCTCAGTGGTTAGAACAATATTGGTTTCGATAGTTAAGGATGTGGTTCAGGGTATCTAGAGGCATATGACAAAACAGGCCAAAGTCAGCATGGTTTTCTTATGGGGAAACCTTGTCTGACAAATCTGTTGGAATTCTCTGTAGAAATAGCAAGCAGGATAGATAAAGGAGAATTGGTTAATGTGTGTTTGGATTTTCAGAAGGCCTTTGACAAGTTGCCGTACATGAGGCTGCTAAACAAGTTAAGAACCCAGGGTATTACAGGAAAGATACTAGCATGAATAGAGCATTGGCTGATTGGCAGCAGGCAAAGAATGGGACTAAAGGCATCTTTTTCTGATTGGCTGCCGGTGACTAGTGGAGTTCCACAGGGGTCTGTGTTGGGACTGATGCTTTTATGTTGTATGCCAGTGATTTCGATGATGAAATTGATGGCTTTGTGGCTAAGTTTGTGGATGATATGAAGATAGGTGGAGGGTCAGGCAATGCTGAAGAAGCACAGAGGCTGTAGAAGGACTTGGATAGATAAGGAGAATGGGCAAAGAAGATGCAAATGGAATACAATGCAGGGAAGTGTATGGTCGTGCACTTTGGTAGAAGGAATAAAACCACAGACTATTTTCTAAACGGAGAGAAAATTCAAATATCTGAGGTGCAAAGGGACTTGGGAATCTTCACGCAGGATTCCCTAAAGACTAATTTGATGTTTGAACTGAAGGTAAGGAAGGCAAATGCAACGTTAGCATTCACTTCAAGAGGACTAGAATATGAAAACATGGAAGTAGTGCTGAGACTTCACTTGGGAGTACTGTGAACAGTTTCGGCCCTTATTTAAGAAAGGATGTGCTGACATTGGAGAGGGTTCAGAGGAGGTTCACAAGAATGATTCCAGGAATGAAAGCATTATCATATGAGAAGCGTTTGATGGCTCTGGGCATGTAGTCACTCGAATTTAGAAGACTGCGAGTGGGAGGGGGAAGCCTCACTGAAAACCTCCAAGTGTTGAAAGGCCTAGATAGACCGGATGTGGAGGGGATGTTTTCTTTGGTGGGGAAGTCTAGGACCAGAGGGTCTAGGCCTCAAAATTGCAGGATGCCCAGTTAGATCAGAGATGAGGAGTAATTTCTTTAGCCAGAAGGTGGTGAATCTGTGAAATTTGTTATCACAACAGGGCTGTGGAGGCCAGGTCACTGGGTGCATTTAAGGCAGAGGCTGATAGCTTACCCATTAGTCAGGGCATGAAAGGCTATGGGGAGCAGGTAGGAGAATGGGGTTGAGGGGGAAACGATCAGCCATAATGAAATGACGGAGCAGACTATCTCTTATGGTCTTATTTATTTAATAGGCATCCGTTAGTCTCGTGAGACCAGGATTTGCGCCTTGGAAGGTTTCCAGGGTGCAGGCCTCGACAAGGTTGTATAGAAGACCGGCAGTTGCCCATGCTGCAAGTCTCCCCTCTCCACACCACCGATGTTGTCCAAGGGAAGGGCACTAGGGCTGATACAGCTTGGCACAGATGTCATCGCAGAGCAATGTGTGGTTAAATGCCTTGCTCAAGGACATAACACGCTGCCTCAGCCAAGGCTCGAACTAGCGAGCTTCAAATCACTAGACCGACCCCTTAACCACTTGGCCACGTGCCAACACTCTTATTTATTTATTATTACTATTTCTTTATTTTCGTACTTGCACAGTTTGTTGTCTTTTGCACCCTGGGTGAACGCCCAGTTGGTGTGGTCTTTTAATGATCTGTTATGGTTGATATTCTTTTACATATTTATTGACATGCCTGCAAGAAATTAAATCTCAGGATTATATATGGTGACATACAGGTATACAACATTTGATAATAAGTTGATCTTGAATGTTGAACTAAGATCTGCCCTTGAAAGCTGAGTCTAAGGAGCAAGCTCTCCTCCACCCCCGCCAGGAGTGCAGCTGGTGTCCTTACCACACTGTAGGACTAACGGGAACCGAAATAGATGGGGACCATACACTCCCCCTGAAACCACCCCAATATTCACAAACTCTTTCTTCTCTGTTCCCCTTGCCTCTACTTCTCCAACCACAATGCCAAGGAACAGAATGCTTAAAAATTTGCTCCTCCTGAGAAAATTTTAGATTAAAGGGACTTCCCCTAACCGCTGAGAGAAGCAACTCTCCCCAGGGTGTTCAAGTTTGCACTAAACTGGGTCTGGAGATGCAAGCTCACTCTACTCAAACTTTTGTTAGCTGAAACCCTAGCCTTGCTCAGCAATCAGCTTTCCTCACTACCTCTCAGATTAACCTTCCTTAAATCCGACACTTCTTAAAGAATAGTTCTTTTCTGTCCTGTTGGCTAATGAGTTGAATTGTCTCAGCATTACCCTTCATTAATTTTCACGTCCCCGTGCTTTCCAGTGCCCTTCACACAACTACTCTCACACAAGCATGGAGGAGCAACTCGTTTCCTTGAAGTCCTGAGTACAGACTGTAGACAGTAAGTCCCTGCTCCGATCCCATTGCACGCCGACAGCGTCATCCTGAAAATAATTTAGCTTCTGCACGTCCCCAGTTGTAGGCCCAGACCCTTGTGTCAGAGGCCCTTCCTGTGCCTGTGTGGTGCTTTATTGAAACTTTTTGAAAATACAAAAACAAACCCTACAGCCACAAGCTCCCTCTATCCAGAAGACAGCAGGAACGGTCAGACAGCATACGTGAAAGGAGATACAAGAGTTTTGGGCCTGGGAGCCTTTGTCAGTGTTTTGTCTTCAACATGAAGTTAACGGCTTCCCTCCCCCACAGATGCTTCCTGACCTGCTGGGTTACTGCCTCAGATTTCCAGTACGCACAGTTACTTTGATTTGTATTCCCCTATGACTCATCTGCTTGTTGCCAGAGTACTCAAAGAATTAATCAATCCATTCCATTTCATCAGATTTCTGATTCTGATCAATAATTACCCTATTCCTGAATAGATTCAGGGCCTGGAGTGGGGCAACTGACATTTTCTCAATGTTTCTTACTTAAAAAAGTGTTGCTTCTTTAAAGGCTCACCCAGCCCAGACAGAGAATGAATCTTACTTTTGATTCTTTGGAACCATCTTTCTCAAAACATTGTGGGAACAGGGTCTTTGATAAGGTTAAAGCAGAACTAGAACAATACTGTGATGAAAGTGTGCAAAAGATGACAGAAGGTGCGTTGGCACAGAGAACTGCTACAGTCGGATCAGCCATAACCCCATTAAATGGGCCAGCAGGCATGAGGGGCAGAGTGACCCACTTTACAGTGAGACCGCTTTTAATTGACTACAAATTGCACTGATTCCCACAGAAGTAAAATACATACAAACACCACTCACAGTACAAACCAAAGCTCAGGAAAGGCGGTCAAAACAACCCCCCCCCCACCCCACCCCACCCCTCCTAAGCAATAACGAACATGTCTGCTGGAGAAACTTGCCTGTCTCTAGCATTCTGCATGTAATCTTGTGCAAGATCTCAGCACTCCCACAGATTATGGACATAATATTCCAGCCAGATGACATTTTTCAGAGCTAAGTTCCAGGAGATTGGAAACAGCCAATGTGACTCTTCTCTTCAAGAAACATAGAAAACCTAAAGCACAATACAGGACCAAAGCTCTGCCTAACATGTCACTACCTTAGAACTATCCAGGCTTACCCACAGCCCTCTATTTTCCTAAGCTCCATATACCTACCCAGGAGTCTCTTAAAAGACCCTATCGTTTCCGCCTCCACCACCGACTCCACGCACTCACCACTCTCTATGTAAGAAACTTACCCCTGACATCTCCTGTGTACCTGCCTCCAAGCACCTTAAAACCATGCCCTCTCATGCTAGCCATTTCAGCCCTGGGAAAAAGCCTCTGACTATCCACACGATCAATGCCTCTCATCATCTTGTACACAGAAAGGCGGAGAATTTTGGGCCAGTTTGTTCAACATGTATTGTTGGTATGCTGCTAGAGTTAATAACCACAGAGAAAGCAACTAATCATTTCAGACATGTAGGTCCATAGGTCGGCACAGCATTGTGGGCCAAAAGGCCTTTACGGTGCTGTAATGTTCTACAAAGCTGAATATAATCAAAGTCTGTTAACAGTTTAATGGAAGGTAAATCATGTTTGACAAACTTGTTTGAAACCTTTGAGGCTATGACAGGGTGAGTTGAAAGAGTGAGACCTGTTGATGTAGTTTATTTAGATTTTCAAGAGGAATTTGACAAGGTGTTAGCATGGATGAAAATCTGGCCATCTCATAGACAGCAGCGAGTTGGAATAAATTGGACCTTTTCTAAAAACAACCCTTTTCAAACAAACTGGCAAAAAATCTTCAGGGATTGGTTTTTGGCCCTCAGTGGTTTACTCTTTCCATCACTAACACGCAGCGGGACAGGAGGGAAAATGGAAAAGTTCCAAGTGGAGAAGCTTGGCGTTATTTTTGTTTTATTTAGCGATACATGCCGGAGCAGACCCTTCTGACCGACTGTCCGGCAACCCGCCTGCCCGTGATGAGGGCACTCCTGGGGGGGACGTTCTATCAAAAGGCTTTTCAGTTTGGAGATCAGAAGAATGAGGGGTGAACATTCAAACACACAGGGTCCTAAGGGGGCACGGCGGGATAGCTGTTGAGATATTTTCACAAGTGGAAGAGTCAAAGATGGTCCCAAGGGGACAAGGGCACAAAATAAGGAGCTTGTCAGTTAAAACTGAGGTGTAGAAAGTTCTTCTTTCAGAGGAGGATGAACCTCTGGGATAGTCAGTCCAAGGATTGTGAAGGTCAGATTATCAAATACAGTAAATACTTCAAAGATCGAAAAATTAAGCGTTAGGAGTAACTGGTACAGAGGTGAGTTGAGACCACCCCAATCCCATTTACCAACACTTGCTCCAATGCCTTCTGAGCAGTGATGACTTAAGTCCTCATCTCAATTCTTAACCATTCAGAGAGCCTCTGCCTCCACCAACCACTCAGACTTCCAATTTCCCCCTCGAGGAGAAAATATATAACAAGCAGCAAAGGTCCCATTGTTGATCCTTGTGGAACACCACTGGTCATAGACATCCAATCACAACCACAACCTTCCATCACACACTGTCTACTACCAAGCCAATTTTAGAATTTTTTTTCCCCAGGACTTTCTTTTTTGGACAGGTGCCCATGTGAGGCCAGATCGTCCAGCAGGTAGAAGACGGTTTGGTTGATGACGACTGGCCACTGAGATCATCAAGAACGAGGCGGCAACATACAACTCAATCTCATTTGTCAATGCACCTTTGTTGTAAAACCAGAGGGCACTTCTGGTTGTAGAAGCAAACACCAAGAGCTCTCTCCTCTTTCATCCCAGCCATTTCTGTATCCAGTTGGTTAGCTCACGCTAGTTTCCATGTGGCCTTACCTTCCAGGCCAGTCTACCATGCTGTATATTGTCAAGGGCCTTGCTAAACCCTACGTGAGTAATATCTGTCAGCCTACTCTTATTAATCTTCTTGGTCACTTGTTCTAAATTCTTAATCAAATTTGAGACAATTCTCTATACTGACTATCCTTAATCAGTCTTTGGTTTCCAAATGCAGGTCAATCTTGTCTCACAGAATCCCCTCCAATAATATCCAACCCTGATGTTAGGAGCACTGGCCAGCAGTTCACTAACTTGTCCTTGTAGCCCTTCTTAAATAAAGGCATAATTTTTCCACTTCTAGTCTTCCAGGAGGGTGACTAACTGCCAGGGCCTCAGCAATTTCTTCCCTCTGTCCAAGGATAGACTTGGTCAGCCCCAGGGACATATCCGCCCAACGTGTATTGAGAATGCCAGTATCTCTGTTATAATTTGGAAATGTTTCAACAATTCCCCGAATTCCCGTGACCTTCCCCTCAGTAAGTACAGATGAGAACAATTCAATTAAGCTCTCACCAAACTCCTACGTCTCTACTCATTGATGGTCATGCAAATACTTAAAGGAACAAATTCTCTTCCTGATTTCCCTTTTTGTCTTTATTATACTCATAGAATCTCTTAGGGGATTCTCCATTACCTGTCTGTCAAAACTACCACATGTTCTCTTTTCACCCGTGTCTACTCCTTCAGACTTTATACTCATGGATTTGCTTGACCCCAGTTGTCTATACTGACATATGTCTTTTTCTTTCCCCTAATGAGAACTTCAAAATCATCCGTCAGTCAGAATTCCTTAATCCTCCCTGCCTTATCCTTCACTCTAACTGGAACATGTTAACCCTGAACTCTTCCTATCTCACTGCTAAAAACCTATCGCTCACCACATGTCCCTATATTTGCAAACCTCTCCTAATCACCCTTTGTAAGATGCTGTCAAACACCAACAAAATTAGCTTTGTCCCAACGTAGGGCTTTTAAGTGCGGACCAGTAGTATTGCTTTGCATAACTGATTTAAATCTAAAGGAATTCTGGCCACTAGTGCCCCATTGATACTTCAGTCACTTGCTCTACCTCATTCCCTGACATTTACATATTGTTTCAGAAAACCTTCCTCAAAAGACTCAGCAAAATTCTGCCCCATCCGTACCCCTGGAACTTGGTGGCAATCTCAGTCTATATTAGGGAATTAAAACTTACCTACTAACACAACCCAACTTCCCTACCATTATGTGAGATCCTTATAGATTTGTTTCTTTAATTCCTGGTGCCCAGAGTGCTCACACTCTTATGGGGTGTAGTGGACAGCAAGGAAGACTATCAGAGCTGGCAGTGGGAGCTGGGCCAGCTGGAAAAATGGCTGAAAAATGGTAGATGGAATTTAGTGCAAACAAGAGGGAGGAGTTGTACTTTGGTAAGACCAACAGGGTACTGAGGAATGCAGTAGAGCAAAAGGATTTGGGAACACAGGGCTGTAATTCATTGAAAGTGGTGTCACGTATAGATAGGGTCTTAAAGAAAGCTTTTGGCACTTTGGCCTTCATAAATCAAAGTACTAATTACAGAAGATGGCGTGTTATGTTGAAGTGGTATAGGATGTTGGTGAGGCCTAATTAGGTTAGATTTACCACAGTACGTAATTATCTATTTAAATGTTTATTTTCCTTTTATATCATCTCAATGTGTACTTAAGAATGTATAATTGTAGTTTTATACATATAAAAAAATGGAAAAGGTTATATGTGTGAAAAAAGTACATGATATTTGTGAATTCCTTATCCAAATAAAAATAAAATTTAAAAAAAAGGAATATCGTGTGCAGTTTTGGTCGCTGACCTGCAGAAAAGATGTAAATAAGGTTGAAAGAGTACAGAGAAAGTTCACAAGGATGTTGCTGAGACTGGAAGACCTGAGTTATAAAAAAAGATTGAATAGGTTAGTACTTAATTCCCTAGAATGTAGAAGATTGAGGGGAGATTTGATAGATATATACAAATTTATGTGGGATATAGATAGAGTAAATGCAAACAGGCTTTTTCCATTAAGGTTGGGACTATAACTAGAGGTCATGGATTAAGGATGAACGATGAAAAGTTTAAGGGAAAAACATGAGGGGAAACTTCTTTGTGAGAAGTTAACAAGTTTCATGACATATGCTGAAGATATTAAACCTGATTCTGATTGTAATAATGGACTTCAACAACTTCCCAACCACTGAAGTCCGACGAATTGACCTATAATTTTCTTTTTCTGCTGTCTCCCTCCCTTCTGAAAGAGTGGAGTGACATTTGCAATTATCCAGTCCTCAGTAACCATTCCAGAATCTAGTGATTCTTGAAAGATCATCACTAATGCATTCACAATCTCCTTAGCCACCTCTTTCGGAACCCTGGGGTGTAGTCCATCTGGTCCAGGCATAATCCATCTACCTTCAGACCTCTCAACTTCTTAAGCATCTTCTCTTTTGTAACAGCAACTCTACACTCACTTCTGCCCCGACACTCAAATTTCTGCAATACTGCTGGTGTCTTCCACAGTGAAGATCGACACAGAATACTTATTTAAATTTGTCCACCATTTCTTTGACCTCCATTACTAACTCTCCAGCATCATTTTCCAGCAGTCCCAACAGGAACTCTCATCCCTCTCTTACTCTTTATATATCTGAAAAATCTTTTGGCATCCTCTTTGATATTATTGGTGATCTTACCTTCATATTTCATCCTTTTTCTCCTGATGGCTTTTTTTCCTTCTGTTAGTTTTTAAAAGCTTCCCAATCCTCTAACTTCCCACTCATTTTTGCTTCATCATGTGCCTTCTCTTTTCCTTTTATGCAGTGTTTGACTTCCCTGGACTACCTACCATTAGAATACTTCTTCATCTTTGGGATGTATCTATCCTGCAGCTTCCAGGTTGCCCCAGAAACTCCAGCCATTGTTATTGTTCCATTATCCCTGTTACTGCCCCCTTCCAATCAACCTTGATCAGCTCTTTCCTCTCTCATGACTCCGTAATTTCCAATTTACTCGAATGTGATACTGCCACACCTGGGTTCAACCACAAACTGCTCTGAAGCCATCGCATAAGCACTCTACAAATTCCTCTCTTGGGATCCAACACCAACCTGATTTCCCCAATCTAAGTGCATATTAAAATACCCCACGAATATTGTAACATTGTCCTTTTCACAATGCCTTTTCTATCCCCCATTGCAATTTGTAGCCCACATCCTGGCAACTGTTCAGAGGTGTGCATATAACTCCAAGAGGGTCTTTTTACCCTTGCAGTTTCTTAGCTCTACCCACAGCGATTCTGTACCTTCTGATCCTATTGTCACCTCTTTCGGAAGATTTGATTCCATTTTTTTTTTAACCAACAGGGCCACCACACCCACTTCTGTCTACCTGCCTGTCTTTTCGATACAATGTGTATCCCTGGATGTTAAGCTCCCAATTACGATCCTCTTTCAGCCGCGAATCGGTGATTCAAACATCGTACCTGCCAATCTCTAAATGCGCTACAAGATCACCTACCTTATTCTGTATATGCATGCATTCAAATAGTCCTGTATTCATCGCCCTTTTCAATTTTGTCTCCCTGTTGCACCTCATTGACAGCAATTTCCCCTGATCATCTGCCTGTCCTTCCTAACTGCATTTACTTCTATTCGTTGTTCAGTCGTTAAGCCGAGTCGGTCACTTCGTGACCTCATGGACCAAAGGGGTTTCATGATACAGAAGTAGATGGCCTGGCCTTTATTCCGCCCAGATGCTGCTGCTGCCCAGGTTGGGACCCGGCTGGGTTTGAACTCAGGACCTTCTGCCTTGAAGTCCAATGCTGATGCCATTACACCACCAACCGGCCTATTTACTTCTATACCAACTGCATACCTTCAGTCCTATCACACCGGTCCCTATCCCCCACCAAGTTAGTTCCTCTCTGCAACAGACATCCCAACCTGCAAAAACTAATTTTAGGGAGGTAGCAGCCCTGCCCCCCGCAATGCCATATCCAACCCCCCCCCTCCCCCATCGACCTCCAAGGGTGTATGGAAATATGTAATACTTTGTTCAGTGATTTTGTCCAATCTGTAAACCAAGTTGGATATATGCAGAAAATGTGACATTAAAATATGTGCTTATATTATCATGGAGTCGTTTATTTTATTACAACTTTAAGCAAGTCTACAGGGAGTTTGACTTCATCATGTAGGACATCAACAGAGTAGCTCCTTAGCAGCTAGCCAGCTAGTTTAAATAACGTTAGCTATGCTAATGAACAAATGACACCTATTAAACTCACCTCAACATGTCTTTTACAGTCTTAACCCACCATGGGCAATAGAAAAGTCACTGTTGCAAACAGTGCAGCGAGCAACACTGTCATTATTTTTGAGCAACACACATCAAAGTTGCTGGTGAACGCAGCAGGCCAGGCAGCATCTGTAGGAAGAGGTACAGTCGACGTTTCAGGCCGAGACCCTTCGTTAGTCCTGACGAAGGGTCTCGGCCTGAAACGTCGACTGCACCTCTTCCTACAGATGCTGCCTGGCCTGCTGCGTTCACCAGCAACTTTGATGTGTGTTGCTTGAATTTCCAGCATCTGCAGAATTCCTGTTGTTTGCATTATTTTTGAGGTTGAGTTTAAACCCTGCCCACAGAGAAAACTGATAGGTCTACACAGCACGAAGAGAGACCAAACAAGATGCTCACTCTCCCTCTCAAAAAAATCGATTTCCGGGACATTGTATATAATTTCCGGGCGTCAGGCAGCCGCTTATGAATATGCGGGAGACTCCCAGAACTTCCGGGAGAGGTGGGATGTCTGCTGCGATCTGCTCAAGCAAGAGCCTTGGAGGTCAAGGCCTGAGCTGCCCTGGTGGCTGGTTGGGCCCTACAACACAGACTGTGAGCTGACTTCGAGAAACCAGTGATGGGGGAGGGAAGGGCTTAGGGAGGGGAGTGAGGTGCAGGGTATTGGAGAGGGAAGTGTGGGGTGGGAGAGGGACGAGGGTTAGCGCAGTGGGGGAGGGAGGGGATTAAGAGCACTGTGTGTGTGTGTGTGTGTGTGTGTGTGTGTGTGCACACTGTAGCTCACACTGTGCCCCGCGCAGGAAACCCACATGGTCACAGACAGAACATGCAGACTCCACCCAGACAGCACCTGAGGTCAGGACTGAACCCCGGTCCTTGGCACTGGGTCAGTGGCACCCCGAGGTGCAACTACTGTACTGCCATTGGTCAGAGAAGATTCAAACTTGGATTGAATCAGGAGGCAGGGCGCAGGGCCAAGACAGAAAGTTGGGTGGCTGGAGGTTCAAGTGAGTAAGTTGAGGGATGGACGAAAGAACACAAGGGCTAATAGGGAAGGAGGCAGGTCCCATGGAAGAGGAGGGATTGGATAAGATCCAGGGAACGCAATCCATTTCACGTAACCTCTCTCTGTAAGTAAACCATTCGGCCCCGATTTGGTTCTGGTACAGGCTCAGGCTCTTGCACTTAGCACAAGGGCCCTGGAAGGGTGATGATCACCTCTGCTCCATGGACAACCAGACCTTGGTCCACCCTGTTACTCCAGCCACATCTCCAATTACTTCCCATCTGGTGTGTCTCTCCAACTCCACACCCCTGTTTGGAGTATCCTGTACAGTTTTGATGCGGCAAAGATGTAAATAAGACTGAAAAAGTGCAGAGAAATTTGCAAGGATGTCGCCAGGACTTGAGGAACTGAGTTATAGGGAAAGGTTGAATAGGTTAAGACTTCATCACTGGAACATAAAAAATTATTCCAGGGGATAAAGTCCTAACCTGTTAAAATTGTACGATAGAAGATGGCCAAATCAAAGGTGATGGTGAATCAGCATATCGGAGGGTGATTGAAATTCTGACCAAGTGGTGCCACAACAACCTCTCACCCAATGTCAGCAAAACTCAGGAGCTGATTATCGACTTCAGGAGGAGGAAGACAGAGGTTCTTGGGCCAGTCCTTATTGGGAGATCAGAAGCAAAGAGTGTCACTAAGTTTAAGTTCCTCAGTGTTATCATTTCAGAGGATCTGCCCTAGGCTCAGCACACAAGTGCAATTACAATGAAAGCACGACAGTACCTCTTCTTCCTTAGATGTTTATGAAGCTTCTGCATGACATTTAAAACTTTGACAAACTTTTATAGATGTGTGGTAGAGAGCTCATTGACCGGTTGCATCGCTGCCTAGTATGGAAACACCAGTGCTCATGAACAGAAATTCCTACAAAATGCAGTGGATACAAGCTCAAGCCATCACGGATAAAGCCCTCCCCAACATCAAGCACATCCACCCGGAGTGCTGTTGCAGGAAAGCAGCATCCATCATCAAGGACCCCCACCACACGTCATGCTCTCTTCTCTCACTGCCAGAGCCTCAGAACTCACACCACCAGGTTCAGGAACAGTTATTACCCCTCAACCATCAGGCTCTTGAACCACAGGGGATACCTTCAGTCAACTTCACTTGCCCCATCACTGAAATGCTCCCACAACCTATGAACTCATCTCACATTCTCGATATTTATTATAATTATTTATTTCTATTTGCATTTGCAGAGTTTGTTGTCTTTTGCACCCTAGCTGAGCATGCAGTTAGTGCAGTCTTTCATTGATTCTATCACAATTATAGATTTATTCAGTACGCCCAGAAGAAAACAAATCTCAGGGTTGTATATGGTGATATGCTGTATACTGTATGTTCTTTGATAATAAATTTACCCTGAACTTTGCAAATTTCTACAAATGTATCATGGAGCGTATTCTAACTGGCTGCATCTGGTATGGGGGGGTGGTGGGAGCGGGGCTACTGCACAGGATTGCAGTAAGCTGCAAATGGTTGTAAAATTAGTCAGCTCCATCTGTAGTATCCAGGGCATCTTCAAGGAGTGGTGCATCAGAAAGGTGGTATCCTTCATTAAGGACCCCCATCACAAAGGACATGCCCTCATTTCATTGCTACCATCAGGAGATACGGAAGCGTGAAGGCACACACTCAGTGATTCAGGAACAGATTCTTCCCCTCTGATTTCTGAATGGACATTGAACACATGAACACTACCTCAATAATTTTTTTTTACAGTACTTATTTAATTTAAACTATTTAATATATATATATATATATATATGTATGTGTGTGTATGTATATATATATATTCGGTTCCAAGTGTGATGCCAAACCAAGCTATTGGACGATTGATGCTAATGAGAGAGATAAGGGAGACAATGGAGAAACATTCAAAATGCTAATAAGAGAGAAGAGAGGGATTAACGGAAAAGAAACACAATTCAGAATATTGACAGACTGGTTGCTTTGAACCTGAACTGTTTGAAGTTTGATGGACAGGTGATACCCCAGCAGGGGGATAAAAAGAGCAGCTTCGCTAAGGCACGGGACACCACGAGATCGCGAGATAACGAGACCCTGGAAAGAGCGGTGTGCCCCCACAAGTTGTTGGGAGTTTGGAGGTCCGGTTCGCGGGAACCAACCGTAGGCTCACAGGGTGTAAAAGGTACAATCAGTGGGAACCTGGTGTGTGTAACCGCCCTTGCCTGGGTGCTGGGTTCACTGCGGAAGAACGATCGTATCCGGAACGGAGGGGTCACAGTCAGTGACCACAGTGGCATAGAAGACATAAAGGGGTCTGCCCGAAACCAACTGCGAAGACATCAAAGGTCTGCCTGAATCAAATTGCATCCTCCTCCCTCTCTCTCTCTCCAACAGCACAACAGCGATTACTGCGAACTGTACTAAGCTGAACTGAACTCTGCGTCACTTAAGACTGATCATTTTACCCCTAGGCTGTGATAGAGCTTGGTTGATCCCTATTACCCTTGTTCTGTGTACATGTGTGTATTATCATTGCTAACCTGTTGCATTTATATCCTTATGATTAGAGTACTGTGTTACTTATTTCTTTAATAAAACTTTATTAGTTCCTAGTAATCCAGACTCCAACAAGTGGTCCATTTCTGCTGGTTTGGCAACCCAGTTACAGGGTACGTAACACAAGGTTGTCAAGTTGAGGAGTGGTAGTGGGGACAAGCCCCCACTGCCTAAAAGTGCTCCTCACGGCATGCGCCTCAAATAGCCTCTGACAACCAAGTCCAACTGCTGGCCTTCTCGTGTGGCTGAGCCTCCAAGCCCAGCGGAACTGTTTCTACTGACAGGAGAGGGGGCGAAGGTGGGTCCTGGTGCCTTAAAACCAGTGCTTTAGGTAGATGGAGCTCATCAGCCTGGGAAGATAGTCCATCTAAGAGAGAAAAAACTCCGATTTCAAACCTCAGCTGCCTTGCGGCCATACCCACTCAGGGGAAAGGCTTCGGGAGTAAACCCTGAGGACAAATCTGAAGCTGGAGTCCCTAAGGCAGTCCGACGTTACCTTCAACCTCGTTCTGGCAACTCCTGCGACAACACTGGTGCCAAGCTGTATCGGCCCTTGCCCTTCCCTTGGACAACATCGGTGGCGTGGAGAGGGGAGACTTGCTGCATGGGCAACTGCCGGATTTCATACAACCTTGCCCAGGCCTGCACCCTGGAGAGGACACTCCAGCGTCGCCCCACCGCGACGGCACAACACGGATAGACTTTCCAGGCGCAGATCCATGGTCTTGCGAGACTAACGGATGCCACCTACATATATATATATATATATATATATATATATATATATATATTCATACTATAATTCAGTGTTTCTTTTCCTTTATCATTATGGATTGCATTGTACTGCTGCTAAGTTAATAAATATGCTGGTGATATTAAACCTGATTCTGACTGAGAGAAGATTTGATAAAGGTGCACAAAATTGAGGGGTATCCAGTGAAGATGGCGCCAGTATACAACGCTCCCTCAGTCAACATCTTCCAGATAGCTCATGAAAATATCTTTTTCACTTTAACATTTGTTTTTCAGCTTACGTGCGTTTCTGAGACTGTTAGAGCCTGCGATTTACAGTTTGAAGATCGTTTGAGTAATCCAGAGCTTTGCTGTCTCCAAGAAGATTCCCGGAAGCGAGCGCGCACTTGGACGGCCTAGATGCGAAGAATCTTCGAGACAGTGCGTGAGCTGATATCGACTCCATTTCATCAGATGAAGCATCCATTAATTGCCGATTAAAGCGTCGAGGAAGATTGAGATCGAGGTGAATGTAGGTGAGCAAGAGTTTCAAAGCCAACCTTTTGATCGCGGCCGGACAACGAGTCCGTGAACAGCCTATCGCAGTGACACGCGGGCAGGCCTAGCGCCGACCGCCTGCCTTTTGATCGCGGCCGGAGAACGAGTCCGTGAGCAGCCTATCGCAGTGTGCCTATCTGCCTCATGTGGCGTCCCTCTCTTTAGATGAATGTCAACAGTATCATAGGATGATATTGGGGTTCTGTGGTTATGGATTGGACTATTATGTTATGGACTGTGGACTTCTTCAGACTTATGGTTTTTATATTCTGTTTTTATTTTAAATCCCCTGCTCCTTTTCCATTTTGTTGTGTGGGGTGGGGGATGTTTGGAGGTTGATGTTCTGTTGTGTTCTGTTAGTTTTTTATGTGGGGGAAGAGTTTTTTTTGGGGGGGGTCGATGTTATTGTTCTGTTTTGTGTGGGGAAAGGGGGTTTGGGGTTGCTGATCAGGATGCCATTCTCTTCTGTGCGGGGGAGGGGGTTAGGGTTTGATGTTTCTCTCTGAACGAGCTTCATGTTCTTTCTTTGTTTCATGGCTATCTGGAAAAGACAAATTTCAGAGCTGTATTTGGATACATGCTTTGATAATAAATGAACCTTCAAAATGCAAGGAGGTTTCTCCACTGAGGTTAGGTCATGGGTTAAGGGTGAAAGGTGAAATGTTTAAGGGGAACATGAGGGGGAACTTCTTCACTCAGAGGACGGTGAGAGTGTGGGACGAGCTGCCAGTGCGAGTGGTGGATGCGAGATCGATTTCAACATTGAAGAGAAATGTGAATAGGGACATGGATAGGATGGGTATGGAGGGCTACCGTCCGGGTGCACGTCGATAGGACGAAACAGATTAATGATTCAGTACAGACTAAATGGGCCAAAGGTCCTGATTCTGTGCTGTAGAGTTCTATGACTATGAAGTTCACTGTCTGGAGCATGAGCTCATGCAGCACAGATCAGAGTGTGAAGACATGCAGAACCCCATGGTTACAATCCCCTCCTCCCCTCCCCAGCCCTTATCTTCAGCGCCACTGGCTAGCTTCCCAGGACCCATGGGTGTAAGGCAGTGTGCTTGTAATGACTCACACAGGGCGTAGTGAAGGGTTGCAAGTAATTACACACAGTAAGCAGGGAATGGGCCAACCCTTGCTCAGTGTTCTGCGATTTCTGACCCAGGCTGCCAAACCTGGCTCCAGCTACGCCCTGAGCACAGGGGCCGAGGGCACCGAGGGGCTCCTCCACCCACTGCACACTACTCTTATTTGGGACAAGCTGCGGCAGCCGGATCTCTGGCACTGAGTCTGGTTCTGCAGTGCAGAATGGAGGGTGAAAGAAGAGGAGACCGGTAG
The DNA here is from genome assembly GCF_030028105.1 of Mobula birostris. Classification (NCBI taxonomy): domain Eukaryota; kingdom Metazoa; phylum Chordata; class Chondrichthyes; order Myliobatiformes; family Myliobatidae; genus Mobula; species Mobula birostris. Next base: position 17,485,231 of record NC_092401.1, read on the forward strand.
TAATAGGGGACTCGATAGTTAGAGGTACAGACAGGAGGTTCTGTGGTTGTGACAGAGATTCCCGGATGGTTTGTTGCCTCCCGGGTGCCACGGTCAGGGACGTCTCTGATCGCATGCACAGCATTCTGAAGTGGGAGGGTGATCAGCCAGATATCATGGTACTCATCGGTACCAATGACGTAGGAAGAAAGAGTGAGTATAGAAAGCTTGGTAGGAAGTTGAAAAGCAGGACCTCGAGGGTGGTAATCTCAGGATTGCTCCCTGTGCCACATGCCAGTGAGGGTAAGAACAGGATGCTCTGGCGGATGAACACGTGGCTGAGGAACTGGTGTAGGGGGCAGGGTTTCAGATTTCAGGATCATTGGGACCTCTTCTGGGGCAGGTGGGACCTGTACAAGAGGGACAGGTTACACCTGAACTACAAGGGGACCAAGATCCTTGCAGGGAGGTTTGTTAGTGCTATTGGGGAGGGTTTAAACTAGATTCACAGGGGGATGGGAACCAGAGTGCCAGAGCAGATAGTGGAGCGGGGGTGAAAATAAATGATGTTAAAAGTTCATGTAAAGTCACAAACAGAAGGTGTGGTGGTAATAATCTTCTGAAATGTGTCTATTTCAATGCGAGGAGTATTGTGGGGAAGGCTGACGAGCTGGGGGCGTGGATTGACGCATGGAATTACGACATTAGTGAAACTTGGCTACAGGAGGGCAGGACGGGCAGCTTAATGTTCCAGGGTTCCGATGTTTCAGGCGTGATAGAGGCAGAGGAATGAAGGGTCGGGTGTGGGGGGTGGTGGGTGGCATTGCTAGTCATGGAAAATGTTACAGCAGTGCTCAGGCAGGACAGATTAGAGGGCTTGTCTACCGAGGCCATATGGGTGGAGCTGAGAAACAGAAAAGGTATGGCCACATTAGTGGGGTTGTATTATAGACCACCCAATAGTCAGCGAGGATTGGAGGAGCAAATCTGCAGAGAGATAGCAGACAACTGCAGGAAACATAAAGTTGTGATAGTACAGGATTTTAATTTTCCACATATTGGTTGGGACTCCCATATTGTTAAAGGTCTAGATGGGTTAGAGTTTGTAAAATGTGTTCAGGGAAGTTTTCTAAATCAATATATAGAGATACCAACTAGAAAGGATGCAATATTAGATCTCCTATTAGGAAACGAGTTAGGAGAGGTGATGGAAGTGTGTGTAAGGGAACACTTTGGTTCCATATAACCATATAACAATTACAGCACAGAAACAGGCCATCTCGGCCCTTCTAGTCCGTGCCAAACTCTTACTCTCATCTCGTCCCACCGACCTGCATTAAGCTCATAACCCTCCACTCCTTTCCTGTCCATATAGCTGTCCAATTTAACTTTAAACGACAACATCGAACCTGCCTCAACTACTTCTGCTGGAAGCTCGTTCCACACAGCCACCACTCTCTGAGTAAAGAACTTCCCCCTCATGTTACCCCTAAACTTTTGCCCTTTAACTCTCAACTCATGTCCTCTTGTTTGAATCTCCCCCAACCTCGATGGAAAAAGCCTATCCACATCAACTCAATCTATTCCCCTCAGGGTTTTAAATACCTCTTTCAAGTCCCCCCTCAACCTTCTACACTCCAAAGAATAAAGACCCAATTATGAGAATATACTTTTACAGTGATCATAACACCATTAGTTTCAACTTGATCATGGATAAAGATTGATCTGGTCCTCGGGTTGAGGTTCTAAACTGGAAAAAGGCCAAATTTGAAGAAATGAGAAAGGATCTAAAAAGCGTGGATTGGGACAAGTTTTTCTCTGGGTGTAATTGTTAAGTGGGAGGCCTTCAAAGGGGAAATTTTGAGAGTGTAGAGTTTGTATGTTCCTATCAGGATAAAAGGCAAAGTGAATAAGAATAAGGAACCTTGGTTCTCAAGGGATATTGGAACTCCGATAAAGAAGAAGAGAGAGATGTATGACATGTATAGGAAACAGGGAGGAAATAAGGTGCCTGAGGAGCATAAAAAGTACAAAAAAAACTTAAAAAAGAAATCAGGAGGGCTAAAAGACATGAGGTTGCTCTGGCAGTCAAGGTGAATGATAATCGAAAGAGCTTCTACAGGTATATTAAGAGCAAAAGGATAGTAAGGAATAAAATTGGTCCTCTTGAAGATCAGAGTGGTCAGCTATGTATGGAACCAAAAGAAATGGGGGAGATCTTAAATGGGTTTTTTGTGTCTGTATTTACTAAGGAAACTGACATGGACTCTATGGAAATAAGTATTGAGGTCATGGAACCTATACAGATTGAAGAGGAGGAGGTATCTTGAGGCAAATTAGAGTAGATAAATCCCCAGGATCTGACAGGGTATTCCCTCGGACCTTGAAAGCGACTAGTGTTGAAATTGCAGGGGCCCTGGCAGATATATTTAAAATGTCGGTATCTACGGGTAAGGTGACGGAGGATTGGAGGATAAGCTCATGTTGTTCCGTTGTTTTAAAAAGGCTCTAAAAGTAATACGGGAAATTATAGGCCAATAAATTTGACGTCGGTAGTAGGTAAATTATTGGAAGGAGCACTAAGAGATAGGATCTACAAGTATTTGGATAGACAGGGTCTTATTGGGTGAGTCAACATGTCTTTGTGCATGGTATGTCATGTTTAACCAAGCTATTAGAGTTTTTCGAGGAGGTTACCAGGAAAGTGGATGAAGGGAAGGCAGTGGATCTTGTCTACATGGACTTCAGTAAGGCCTTTGACAAGGTCCCATATGGGAGGTTAGTTAGGAAGATTTAGTCGCTAGGTATACATGGAGAGGTAGTAAATTGGATTAGACATTGGCTCAATGGAAGAAGCCAGAGAGTGGTAGTGGAGGATTGCTTCTCTGAGTGGAGGCCTGTGACTAGTGGTGTGCCACAGGGATCTGTGCTGCGTCCATTGTTATTTGTCATCTATATCAATGATCTGGATGATAATGTGGTAAATTGGATCAGCAAATTTGCTGATGACACAAAGATTGGGGGAGTAGTGGACAGTGAGGAAGGTTTTCAAAGCTTGCAGAGGGATTTGGACCAGCTGGAAAAATGGGCGGAAAAAAATGGCAGATGGAGTTTACTACAGACAAGTGTGAGGTATTGCACTTTGGAAGGACAAACCAAGGTACATACAAGGTAAATGGTAGGGCACTGAGGAGTGCAGTAGAACAGAGGGATCTGGGAATACAGATATAAAACTCCCTAAAAGTGGGGTCACAGGTAGATAGGATCGTAAAGAGAGCTTTTGGTTCATTGGTCTTCATAAATCAGTGTTGAGTATAAGAATTGGAATGTCAGGGGGCGTCATGCGATGACGTGGGATTGAGACGTGTAAATCCAGCTCTCCTGTAAAGAATCAGCAAAGTACCATTTAAACAAAGTAAAGTTAATAAATACTTTCCGAAAACTACTTATAAACTTCGTAAGACTACTCTACGATATGCCCCGTAAACCGCAACAGAAGAAGTCTGTTGTTGTGAAGTCATCGCGAGATGGCAAGAAAAAAGGACCTACTGCAGGGAACAATGGCGGCAGTAGCGGTCTCTCGGAAGAAGATGCCAGAATTGCGCATGCGCAAAGAAGTACGCATGCACAAATCGACACAACTTAAACTACAAGAACCGACGGCCACTACAACTGAAAGCAACTCAGAGTCAGAATTGGATATCGCAGAGAATACAGATGAAGAAAAGGAAGAACTGGAAGAGACTGGAAGTAAAGGAACGACGGAGACATAAGACAGGCCTTATTGCAATTAACGGCTGAACTAAGAAAATTGAGAACAGAGCTTAGAGATGTGAAGATGTGCTATGATAAAGCTATGAAAAGACAGGATAAAATGGATAAGAAACTTCAGAAGATGGAAAGAACAATGGAGCATATTAACGATAGAGTGGAAAAAACAGAAAATGATGTGCTCGTCTGGAACACAGAAAGAAATCGACTCTTGGAGAAAGTGGACGTGTTGGAAAATTTTAGTAGACGTAATAATATTAAAATTGTTGGTCTTAAAGAAGGTATAGAGGGAGATAATCCAATTGAATTTTTTCAAAGATGGATCCCGAAAACCTTGCAAATGAAAGAGGAAGACCGATCAATTGAAATTGAGCGGGTACATAGAGCTCTAAGACCAAAACCACAAGATGACCAATATCCACGATCAATTTTAATAAAATTCTTAAGATTTCAAGACAAAGAAAGGATTCTACAGGCCGCTACCCAAGCTGCCAAGAAGAGAAAAGGGCCACTGATGATAGAAGGGAAGAAAATTTTTTTACCCTGACATAAGTTATGAACTTTTGAAGAGAAGGAAGAAATTTAATCCAGTGAAAAAAGCCCTATGGGATCACGGTTATCAATTTATATTGTGTTGTCCTGCAACCTTGAAGATTTTTTTGCCTGGTGGAGAAAAAAGATTTTATGATGATTACCGGAAAGCGGAGGAGTTTGTGCGAGATTCTTTGAATATTCACCAGATACAAGAACAAACCCAGGGGACCGAGATGGATTGAAGATGAAGACTGGATCAAGGATTAGGCCTGTTGGATTTTTAGGCGGATGAATATACATATATATATATTATTATATGAGGGAGGGGAAGAAAGGTTAAAATTTGAGGAATATTAGCTGAGAATAATTACGTTTTTTTTATATATATACAATTTTTTGTTACGGGGGAGCTGGAAGAAACACTGACCAATCGCTACGTTATTCATGTGTGCAAGCGTGGCAATAGCCACGACCCGCACAATGGAGGGGGGTAGTGTTGTGTATCTTTTCATTCACAACATTAGTGGGGGGGTATTTGGTTTTTCTTTTTTTTTGTATCTTATCTATCTTTTTTTTCTTTTTGCCTGGATGATTGGGAGTGAAACACATAGCAACATGGTGAAGTTCAAAGAGATTCGCTAGGGAACTATGAGAGTTGAGGAGCTAAGTAATGTTTTAGATTTTAAGAGATAAATATGAAACATTTTTGAATATTTGGAGTCCTTATTTACAGCTCCGATGATAAAGATCTTGGTTCCTTGGGGAAAGTAACAAATATATATAAAATTTATTTTTAATCCCATGGAGCATGTGCAAACCTTCCAATATTCAGGCAGTTCTTTTTTTTTTCTTTTCTCTTTAGGTAGGAGTATATATCGGGGGGGGAGGGTAGATATTATTTTCTCATGTATTCACTTTGAAAACTCAATAAAAATTATATTAAAAAAAATTGGAATGTCATGGTGAGGTTGTATAAGACATTGGTGAGGCCGAATTTGGAGTATTGTGAGCAGTTTTGGTTGCCAAATTACAGGAAGAAATTTGGTTGGAAGAGTGCAAAGAAAGTTTACAAGAATGTTGCCAGGATTTGAGAAACTCAGTTACAGAGAAAGGTTGAATAGGTTAGGACTTTATTCCCTGGAGCGTAGAAGAATGAGGCAAGGGGAGAAAAAAACCAGAGGACATGGGTTAAGGGTGAAAAGGGAAAAGTTTAAAAGGAACATGGGGGGGGGCTTCTTCACACAGAGAGTGGTGGGAGTGTGGAATGAGCTGCCAGATGAAGTGGTAAGTTCTAACATTGAAGAAAAACTTGGACAGGTACATGGATGGGAGGTGTGTGGAGGGATATGGTCCAGGTGCAGGTCAGTGGGACAAGGCAGAAAAATGATTCAGCACAGCCAAGAAGGGCCAAAAGGCCTGTTTCTGTGCTGTAATGTTCTATGGTTCTGTGGAATGTTAAACTTGTCTCAGCCTGAGTGAAGGAACAAGGGAGTTGCTCTGCGTCCTGGATCAGCTTACAGCTATAAGCAAAGATCAAGAGGGCTACAGTTTGTTTCTTTTGAAAAAGGAGAAAGACAGTCGCGTGTCTTCCCGTCTTCCTGAATGAAAGACCTGCTTGTTCACTCTGAAGGAAGTGTGGCCCTCGCTGTAACCACCCGACAGCTGACAGTCTCCTACAGAGCTGGGACTGTCCTGGAGATCCCTGGCCCAGGGTAGCACTGTTTACCTTCTGAAATTTGAAATAAATCACTTCAATGTTCTTAAAGCTTCACAGACTTGCTGTAATCGTTGGCCCTCCCTATCCCTCTTCCCATAACAGAATTCCGGGGCAGAAGCTGCTGAGCTGGGGATGGACCGGGAGACACTACAGAGAATGAAATAAACATGCCAGAATTACAAACAAAACCAAAAAGGAAATGAGGAATTCCTTCCTTAGAATTTGACAGGAAATTCTGCTACAGGAATGGCCTTGGGAAATGGTGGAGACATTTTCTGAAGAAACTAAATGAGTACAGAGACCCCACTGTTATGAGACTATTGAATGGTTCCCTAGTACAATAATGTGGACTCCTGACCTCACAATCTGCCTTAAGATCTTACAGCTTATCGTTCACCTGCACTGCCAATTTCTCCGTAGCCGTTGCACTTTATTCTGCATTGCCGTAGTTTTACCTTGTTCTACTTCAAAGCACTGTAGCATGACCCGATCTATATGACCAGTGTGTAAGACAAGCTTTTCACTGTGCCTTAGTACATGTGACAACAATACACAAATTTAACTGAGAGGTAACCGGCAGCTCTATCAGACACTGAGGAGACCTCAGAACTGGGAAGGGAGGCAGAGGGTGGGGCGAGGCCCCAGAACACTGCTCTGATCTCCACAAGGATGTCATTAATTAGAAGCAGCTTGCAGTGGCGGGACAGGTTCGCATATGTTTAAAAGGGGAGGAGAAAATTGGAGATCGTGTTTTGTTTTGGGAAGGACCCAGAGCTGAGGGTCACTGTTAAGAGGCAACGGGGTGGCAAATTTCTCTCGAGGGTTGAGAATATTTGGAATCTGTTCAAAGGATGGTGAGAGCAGAAGTAGACACACAAGGACATGGGAGGTTGCCCAGGGTGCACTGAAGTGAGTGGTCACTGAAAGCAAGCATGCAAGTACAGCAGGCAGTGAAGAAAGCTAATGGCATGCTGGCCTTCATAACAAGGGCAATTGAGTATAAGAGCAAAGAGGTCCTTCTGCAGCTGTACAGGGCCCTGGTGAGACCACACCTGGAGTACTGTGTGCATTTTTGGTCTCCAAATTTGAGGAAGGACATTCTTGCTATTGAGGGAGTGCAGCGTAGGTTCACAAGGTTAATTCCCGGGATGGCGGGACTGTCATATGTCGAAAGATTGGAGCGACTGGGCTTGTATACTCTGGAATTTAGAAGGCTGAGAGGGGATCTTATTGAAACATTTAAGATTATTAAGGGATTGGACACGCTGCAGGCAGGAAGCATGTTCCCGCTGATGGGTGAGTCCAGAACCAGAGGCCACAGTTTGAGAATTAGGGGTAGGCCATTTAGAACGGAGTTGAGGAAAAACTTTTTCACCCAGAGAGTGGTGGATATATGGAATGCTCTGCCCCAGAAGGCTGTGGAGGCCGAGTCTCTGGATGCTTTCAAAAAAGAGATGGATAGAGCTCTTAAAGATAGCGGAATCAAAGGTTATGGGGATAAGGCAGGAACTGGATACTAATAGTGGATGATCAGCCATGATCACAGTGAATGGTGGTGCTGGCTCGAAGGGCCAAATGGCCTACTCCTGCACCTATTGTCTATTGTCTACAGCAAATAGGTAAACACCATTGGCCTGCTCCTGCTTTCAGCCAGTGTTGAAAGGCAGGAGGGAGAGGAGACATGAGAATGAACAGCAGAGTTAAACCAAATGGTGCGCTCTAATGTCACATCTCAGGATATTGCAAGGACTCGAGCTATAGGGAGAGCTGGGGCGGGTTACCCCTTTATTCCTTGGAACATAGGAACCTGACAGGACATCTTATTGGTGTGTATAAAATCATGAGGGGCATGGATAGGGTTAATGCACACAGTCTCTTGCACAGGAAAGGGGAACGAAAATCTAGTGGACATTGAGGAGGAAAAGACTTAAAAGGGATCTGAGAATAACTTGGGAATGTCAGAGGTAGTTTCTAATATACAGAGTGGTAAATGCATGGTCAGGGGTGGTGATAGAGGCAAATACATTAGTAGGGGCATTTAAGAAACTGTAAGATACACATGGATGAATGAAAAATGAAGAGCAACGTGGGAGGGAAGGGTTAGATTGGTCCGCAAGGAGGGAAAAAGGGCAGCACAACATTGTGGGCCAAAGGGCCTGTACTGTTCTGTACTATTCTACGTTCACACAGCGGGTGGTGCATTTACAGGGCTGCCAGAGGAAGTGACTGAGACAATAACATTTAAAAGACATTTTGCTAAGTCCGTGGGTTTGAAAAATTTAAAGGGATTTGGACCAAACGCAGGCAAACAGGAACAGGTTGATGGGCACCGTGGTTAGCAATGACAAGTTCGGCTCAAGGGCCTGCTTCATGCCATATGACTTGAGTATTATTCTTCCTGGCTGACACAGGATACCGAGCAAACAGATTACAAGTGCAAATCTTACTGAACTCACTGCGGTTCATATTACCAGAGCAGTAATCAAAATACAAGTTCAGTTTCTTCACTATATCAGCAACTGAATCGGTGCTGCTTCTTGGCATATACTGAACTCAACAATTTTATTGATTTTATCAATTTTGACATCAATTTGCTCCAACTTCTAGCCTGAATTCAAATTTGCTTGATCCATCTGATAGCCCTCTCCTCTTTCTCAATCTCTCTGTCACCATCTCCTGATGTAGATTATCCACTGATATCGTCTATAAACCTATTGACGATCTTAATTATACCTCTTCCCACCCTGCCTCTTGTTTCTCACTTCCTCCACCTCTTCCGCACCTGTATGAAGCTTTCAATTCCAGATCATCTAACGTGTCCTCCACCTTCAAAGAATGGGGTTCCCCTTCCACTACCATCGATGCTGCCCGCACCTGCATCTCCTTTGTTTCTCAGACGTCTGCCCCCACCCCATCTTTCCACCACCAGAACTGGGATAGAGTTCCTCTTGTCCTTCCCTACTCTTCCACAAGCCTCCAAATCCAGCACATCATTCTCCCGCAAACACAAGGAAATCTGCAGATGCTGGAATTTCAAGCAACAGACACAAAAAATGCTGGTGAACGCAGCAGGCTGGGCAGCATCTATAGAAGAGGTACAGTCGACGTTTCGGGCCGAGACCCTTCGTCAGGACAAAGGGTCTCGACCCAAGACGTCAACTGTACCTCTTCCTATAGATGCTGCTTGGCCTGCTGCGTCCACCAGCATTTTTTGTGTGTACATCATTCTCCATAGTTTCCTCAATGGGATCCTACCACTAAACACATCTTTCCCTCCTGGCACTTATGCCTGCAAGTGTGACAAGTGCTACATCTGCCCCTACATCTTCTCCCTCACCAGGGCCCCAAAGCTGAGGCGACACTTTGCCTGCGGATCTGTTGAAGCCATCCACTGTCTCTGGTGCTCCAGTGCAGCTTCTGCTACGTTGGCGAGACCTGATTTAAACTGGGGACGCCACTTTGCCCAGCACCTTCGCTCCATCCTCCACAAAAGGTGGGATTTCCCAATGGTCACCAGTTCAACTTGACTTCCCGTTCAGACACGTTGGTCCATGGCCTCCTCCACTGTCAGGAAGGGGCCACTCTCAGGTTGGAGGAGCAAAACCTCATATTCCATCTGGGTAGCCTCCAACCTGAGGACAAGAAAACTGATCTTGTTAACTTCCGGTTACACCTCCCCCTCCCCCTTCTCTCCTCTTCCATTCCCCATTCTGGCTCGTGGATGCACTGCCAGCGAAGGTGGTAGAGACAGATACCATAGGGCCTTTTAAGAGACTCTTAGGTTGGTACATGGAGCTTAGGAAAGTAGAGGTCAAAGCAGATGGGAAACTCTACACAGTTTCTAGAGTAGGTTACATGGTCAGCACAACATTGTGGGCCGAAGGGCCTGTAATGTGTTTCTATGTTTTCTCCTAACTTGCTGTCAGTTCCCTCTGGTGCCCCTACTTCTTCTCTTTCCACTATGGTCCACTGTTCTGCCCTATCAGATTCTTTGATCTTAAGCCTTTCACCTCTTCGACCTATCACCTCCCAGCTTCTTACTTCACCCAACATCCCCCTCACCTGGCTTCAGTTATTACCTGCTGGTTTGTATTCCTTCCCCTCCCTCAACCTTTTCATTCTTTCTTCCCCCTTCCTCTTCAGTCCTGATGAAGGGCCTCACCGGATATGTTGACTTGTTTATTCCTCTCCATAGATGCTGCCCGACTTGCCATTTCCTCCAACATTTTGTGGGTTGCTCTGGATTTCAAGTATCTGCAGAACCTCTTGTGTTTACAGGTCAGTTTATCTACTTCTTCTTTGTTATGTTAACTTTAAAATGGCTTCTTTATTACGTTAGTCTTCTAAACTGCTGCGTATGTGGATTAAAATGGCTTCTATGTAATAAATGCTGAGAAAGTCTAGCTAGAAGCTTGCTTGGGTTAATACAGATGGCAGGGTGCTATTAGCCAATGTGTGTTCATGTATCATTTCTTGGGGTGATAATGCTGTCTCATACGACTGGGAACGGGGGTTTTTGGTGGGGAGTCGGACGAGAGTCTGGGAGGACGACGGACGTGCGAGAAGGCTCTGGGTGGTCCCGAGCCGTGAGTCGACAGAGTCTGGGTGGTCCCAAAGAAATTCTGAGCTCCAACTTGTGCACGAAGTACCTGAACTTTGGTAAGTCTGGCGCCTTTTTCCATTCCTTCTTTTTTCTGTGTTGAACTTATATATAGACATAGACTTAGTAATAGCTATAAAGTGTACCTGGTAAAACGTACTGGGTGTGCCGGCTGATGATCGATGTTTGGGATTGATCTGGGTGGCAGTGGTACGGCAACTGACCCAACGGGAAATGTCCAGGCGGGCGCCGGGCGGGATTTCCCCTAGACATATACGAGCCAATATAGCTGAGTGTTACATACTGAACACCCACCAGAAACACTCAGGCAATTCCACAGCCTACCTCTCCATCAGGAGTGACCCTGTCTCAGCAACATTAACCCTGAGTCTGATCCAGTTTGGCTCCTTGCTAGGTAGAGCCTCACTGCCCAAACCCTCCTTGAGGTTTACATAGTACCTTGGCTTTTTCTCAAGCTTAATGGGCTAGTCCTTACCCTCTCAGTGAATTAACAGAACTAAAACAACCACTTTGGTACAAGCAAATTTGAGGTTAATTGTGTTTGAATCTCAAGGAGAAATCTTGCTGCACAAAGTTGTTTCTTGCAAGTGTAAGGGGTTTCTTTTTTTATGTCACTGCGTAGTCTAATTAAAATGGTTTCTTTGTTATGTTATAATTGAAAGGGCTTCTTTGTTATGTTGACTGCTGAGGAAGTCCTTCCCGCTAGCAGTTTGTTTGGATTATGTTATTGATAAGAGGATGAATGAGCCAATTGCGATAGTTGTTATGCTTTTGGTGTGTCTGTAAGATATTGTATGCGCGGGGTTTTGGGGGGGGAGAAGGCGGGAGAGAGAGACAGAGGATGGACCAGGTGCTGTGAGTCCGCTAACGGGGTTGGACCCCAAGTGGGGCGTTCGGCGAGGAGAGGAGATGGAGACAGACTTGTGTGGAGCGTCTGGTCGACCACTGTTGTTGGTCCAGGCGGCCAGTCGAGGTGGTCCGGGGGGGGTCGCAGGGTGAAGAAGAAGAGTCCCGAGCTCCAACTGTTCGTGCACGAAGAGATTTAACTTTGATAAGTGTGGCGCCTTTTATTTTCCTTTTATATTTTATTCTCTATTAATTATATAGTTCCAGTAATATCTATAAACTGTAAATCATTTAATCCTATCTGGTGTATTGTCTGTTATTTGGCCGGGGTGGGGTACATCACACAGCATCCACACAAACTGATTACCCAGTTTGCCGGGGCCAAGGGCCGTTTCCCTAGACGACAGCGAGCCGAGCGACCCTGAGGGTGGCCAGGGCGGCACACAAGGAATTCAGAGGAAAATTTAGCTCTGGTAATGTGGTGGTGGGGTGGGGGAGAATCTGACTGATGTAATGCTGTATAGCGTGGAAGATGTCCTTCAAGTGTTGACACAGCTGGGCTCTAGGAAGTGTTTATTAGTAGTCAGCAAAGTTCGACAAATAGCAATGAGATCACAGTTATACAAATTCAGGGAGAAATAATGACCAACTCCCTACCCTCACAATGGTGCACCCAGCCAGTCGTACTTTAGTTTAAAATTAGGCACCCTGAATACTGCTCTCCCAATAACATCTCACTCCCACACGTTGCATGATCTCAGTGGTTCCAGTATTGCTTGCTCCCATCTGATATACGCAGATACACACCAAGAGCAAACAATTACTAAAAATACACCACTTGAGAGGCTGTTGTTCCACATGGAGCCCAGAGAACTGTATAGGCCTCATTAAGTCTCAAGCAGTAATCTCAGCAAAAACACAAACCACAACCGCTGTTGTATTTTGCTTCGCTATCCTGACAAGAGACAGTGGAGGAGCTGCAAGAAAACACACCCCAGCTTGGGTTTGAGCCAAGACAGACCTGGATTGCTCAGTACATTCTCCACCACAGGAAAACAGTCAGTGCCCATCGAGTCTGGAAGAATTACTCCTCAATTGCAAATCTAGAGATGGCCAGAAATAACCAGTTATTTAGGGCAGTCCCATTTCTGGCTCCTTGGTTCAAAACCACACAGTTCCTCAAGACTCATCCAGGCACTTAAACGTGCATGAGTTTCACTACTTTACCTCTTGTCCCAAAATAAATCTCAGTAAATCATGTTTCGGTAAAGCTTCTAAAACTTAGGCAAACTTCTATAGATACACCATGAGGGGGAATCTTGCCTGGTATGTTAACACCAATGACCAAGAATGGAAAGGCCTACAAAAAGTCGTGGATACAGCCAACTCCATCACGGAAAAAGCCCTTGCCATCATCGAGCTCATCTACAAGGAGCACTGCCTCCAGAAAGCAGCATCCTTCATCAAGAACCCCCACCATCGAGGCCGTGCTCTCTTCTCGCTGCTGCCATCGGGAAGGAGGTACAGGAGTTTTAGTTCCCACACTGTCAGGTTCAAGGACAGTTAGGCTCTGAACCAGTAGGGATAACTTAAATTACAGAGTCATAGAAAGGTACAGCACAGAAACAGGCCTTTCAGCCCATCTAATCCATGCCAAACCATATAAACCATCCAGTCCCATCAACCTGAACCCAGACCACAGCCCTCCACGTACCTATCCAAACTTCTCTTAAACATTGAAATCAACCTTTCAATCTTAACGCACAACCTCTGGTTGAAGTCTCACCCAACCTCAGTGGAAAAAATCCCATCTATACCCCTCATAATTTTGTATACCTCTATCAAATCTCCACTCAATATTCTACATTCTAACAAATAAAGTCCAAACCTATTCAATCTTTCCGCGTAACTCAAGCCCTCCGGACCCAGCAACATCATTGTTAATTTTCTCTGCGCTCTTTCAACCTTATTTACATCCTTCCTATAGGTTGGTGACCAAGACAGACAACTCTCCAAATTAGGCCTTACCAAAGTCTTGTACAATTTCAACAAAAAAAAATCCCAGCACCTTGAAGGACACAGGTCACTGATCCCTGGGGGTTTTGCTCCTCAGACACACTAATTTCCCTAATAATAATTTTTCATTCATGCCAAGTTCTGAGAACTTGTCACATTTCCATATCAGATCCCATGACCACGATTTTTCCCCATCAATCACATGATCCATGCTGCATTAACTGCATGAAATGTGGATCCTATTAAATTTAAATCATTAATAATAGACAACAAGCAGTGACCTGGAATTAGCCCTGCAAAACCCGACTTCAGCCTTGCTATCACTTAACCCCCATTTGGCCAGTTCTCATTGTACTCTGATCAGTTTATAATGTGAGACCTTCTCAAATGCCTCACTAAATTCCCACGTAAGCAACTGCACATACAACACCTCCCCACTCAGTTCTCCTTGTCGCTGTCCCACTCAAATTAGTTCAGCACATTTTCTATAACAAACCGTGCTGTCCTTGATTTGAAGTGATTATTTAGACTATTCTTCAGATGTTTTCTCAGTAATTTTCTATCACTGAGGTCAGGCGAAGGTATTTATTACTGCCTCAGTACACTGATATGAAGAAGTGATGTGTCTAGATGGCATGCAAAACAATATTTTTCATTACGCCTCAATACACGTGACAACGATAAACCAACTTATAAAAAGCCCTGGACTCCACATTTCTCTTGAACCGATGTCTCACTCTTCCTCACTCCGTCACCCTCTCTTGCCTGAAGACAGTCACTGCATTCAGTATGTTTGTTTCTTCACAGTCCATATCCCAGAATCCAAGATCATACTATATCCTCCCAAAGAGCGTCACTTGGCACTTCAGGATTAGATTCCGTCCCGCATTGCTTCGTCTATCTTGCACGCTGAGAAGCAACTTTCTCCTATCACCACCATCCTCACTGATAACCGCTCCATCAATATTCGCACCCTCTGCAAACGTACCAGTCATAGCTCTGACATTCACCTCTATAGTTAACGTACACCACAAACTGATTCCCGGCGCCACGGGGGAGAGGGGAGGGGAGAGTGGGTGGAGGAGGGGCTGGAAGGGAGTGGGGGGAAGGGAATTGTGGGGGGAAGAGGGGGGGAAAGAGAGGGGGGGAAAGAGAGGGGGGGAAAGAGAGGGGGGGAAAGAGAGGGGGGGAAGAGAGGGGGGGAAAGAGAGGGGGGGAAAGAGAGGGGGGAAGAGAGGGGGGAAGAGAGGGGGGAAGAGAGGGGGGAAGAGAGGGGGGAAGAGGGGGAAAGAGAGGGGGGAAAGAGAGGGGGGAAAGAGAGGGGGAAGGAGGGGGGGAAGGAGGGGGGGAAGGAGGGGGGGGAAGGAGGGGGGGAAGGAGGGGGGGAAGGAGGGGGGGAAGGAGGGGGGAAGGAGGGGGAAGGAGAGGGTGGGGAAGGAGAGGGTGGGGAAGGAGGGGGTGGGGAAGGAGGGGGTGGAGGAGAGGGTGAGGAGAGGGTGAGGAGAGGGTGGAAGGAGGGGTGGAAGGAGGGGTGGAAGGAGAGGGGGGGGGAAGGGGGGGAGGAGAGGGGGGGAGGAGAGAGGGGGGGAGGAGAGGGGGGGGAGGAGAGGGGGGGAGGAGGAGGGGGGGGAGGAGGGGGGAGGAGGGGGGAGGAGGGGGGGAGGAGGGGGGAGGAGAGGGGGGGAGGAGAGGGGGGGAGGAGAGGGGGGAGGAGGGGGGGAGGAGAGGGGGGGAGGAGAGGGGGGGAGGAGAGGGGGGGAGGAGAGGGGGGGAGGGGGGGGAGGGGGGGAGGGGGGAGGAGAGGGGGGGAGGAGAGGGGGGGAGGAGAGGGGGGGGAGGAGAGGGGGGGGAGGAGAGGGGGGGAAGGAGAGGGGGGGAAGGAGAGGGGGGGAAGGAGAGGGGGGAAGGAGAGGGGGGGAAGGAGAGGTGGGAAGGAGAGGGGGAAGGAGGGGGGAAGGAGAGGGGGGAAGGAGAGGGGGGGATGGAGGGAGGTGGAGAGGTGGAAAGGCAGGGGGCGGAGTGGCGGGGGCAGAGGGATGGGGAGTCGGGGGTGGGGAGAGGCAGAGGGGGGATGGGCAGATACTGATACAGATTTACTGACGTCATATGATCATTTTACGATCCTCTGGGATCCATCTGTCCAATCCCCATTATTCAAAGAGATTTCTCAAGGCTTTGATGACCCCCTCACCTGGTCTTTCCTGCCTTTGTCCAGGTTCCCTGGTGACTCACAGTGCTGACCTCAGGGTCTGACCCCTTTTGTTTACCTATTTGTCTTGGATTTGAAGACTGGTTGGGACTCTGGAACTACCAGTGAATGCAGCAGGAATTGCTACTCTCGAGATTAGAACCAGCATGATAAATTTGCAGACAAGCCTGACAGACACTGGATTTGCTAACGGCGTGTGGGAGGGGAAAAGCTGCGTGACACAGGTGTGGAGGTGCATGCACTACAGTACACCCAGTGTGACTTATCTCTATAAAGAACAGCGGACTCACTCAGAATGATGACTACAGTCTTCATGAGGTTCATCATGGTCTCCTTGTGCCTGGAGTGAAACGTGTGCTGGGACATCCTCTGCACTTTGTGCTGGACGTAACAGAATATTCGCATGTACACCAGCAGCATGACACAGAAGATCACCAGGTTGGAGATGGCCCAGAAAACCAGGTAGCTGCGGCTGTACAGAGGAGCCATCCGCGAGCAGGTGTCCAGGCTGCACACGCAGTTCCAGCCCATCTGGGGGATGAGCCCCATAACGATGGCGGTGACCCAAATGCAGACGATGAGGAAGGTCACACGCTGGTTGCTCATGTTGCTGTGCAGCTGCATCTGGAAGACGGTTCTGGTGGCGCTCCACAGCGACGGCCAGCAGGTTGGCGACAGAGGCCGTCAGGCTGGTGTCGATCAGCCCCTGCCGCAGGAACCAGGTCTGCACCGTCAGCTCCGCAGTGCGTGGGCCCCGTGTGGACTTGTGGAACATGAGGTACGTGTAGGCCACACCAGAGAAGAAGTCCGTAGCAGCCAGGTTGGCCAGCAGGTAGAAGATGGGCTGGTGGAAGCGGCGGTTCAGGGCTATGGCTGCGATGACTAGCGTGTTGGCCAGTATGACTATCACACACACCAAGAGGCCCAGGGTAACCACCAGCACGTCCTTCGTCCGCCACTTGTCAGTCAAGTCTTTCCTGGCTGATTTGTAGAAGAAGGGGATGGTCTTGGTTGTAGTAGCAGGTACTCATGGCTCCTTCCCTCTCAGCTGGGATCAAGTGCACCTGCAATGAAAACAGCATCAGGTCCACTCTTATCAGTGTCACTCACCATGTAAGGAGGGGTGCCGCCAGGCAAGAAAAGCACAATTCTAAACCACCCCGCTCTCCCTAACACCGGTGCTGGGGGAATTATTGGATAAATAATGTTTTGAAGAGAATGAGATTGATCAGGAATAGCCAGCGAGGAAATCTTGTTGGACCAATTTGATTAAAGCATTGATTGTGCGTGTCAGTGCAGAGTCGTTGATGTGGTCTTCACAAAAAAGGGACATTGATGGCTCTCGCATGGGAGACTGGTCCAAAAGAATACCGCCCTGGGACAATCTGACAAACTACAGCGTGTAAAATCGTTATTAATCTCCTACCTTAGCTTGCTGGTACTTTCATATAGTCACTTATGTACGTGCAATTGCTCAACAAGGCTTTCAGTAACTCTAGTATAAGTTGATTCTGTATTTTTCTAGAAGTTTCTCTGGAGCAGATGTCACACCTCTAAACCTGGCCTATTCCATAGGTTATTCTAATCACTGGAATGTATTGTTTTTGTCTAGTCTGAGCTCATTTTTAAGAATTGGGACAACCATGACTTCTTTTGTTCTTTGTCTGTTTTTCTTCTGTCCATACTTTCTATATCGCTCAATAAATGACTTAAATAAGCAAAATGCATTATGCCTTATACTTGACTTTCAAAATAAACCTCTGGATCAATATCACCAGGATCGGGACACCGATCTGAGATTGTCTTGATCACAGGAGAGAGGGTGGACAGTGAAGAGTTGTTTTTGTGACTGGAGGACTGTGACCAGCCATCTCTCAGAGAGATCCTTGCCGTTTTGCACTACCCGTTAATGCAAATATCTGATTAGCCAAACATGTGGAAGCAACATAAAAGCATGCAGACATGGTCAAGAAGCTCAGTTGTTGATCAGACCAAACATCAGAATGGGGAAGCAATGTGATCTAAGTGACTTTGATTATGGAATGATTGCTGGTGCCAGATGGGGTGGTTTGCGTATGTCAGAAACTGAACTGGGATTTTTAAGCACTCAAGATAATCTCCAGCGTTTACAGAAAATGGTGCAAGAAAAAAAAAAGACACCCAGTGAGTGATAGTATGGTGGGCAAAAATGACTTGATGACGAGAGAGGTCGGAGGAGAATGGCCAGACTGGTTTAAGCTGACAGGAAAGTGACAGTAACTCAAGTAAACCACATGTTACAACAGTGGTGTGCAGAAGAGCATCTCTGAACGCACAACACATCAAGGCTTGAAGTGGATGGGCTACAGCAGCAGACCAACAAACCTACAGTGCATTCAGTGGCTATTTCATTAGGTACAGGAGATACCTAATAAAGTGGCCATCGAAATGTACATTAATGATGTAAGTGCCCCAGGTATAATCATTCAGTTCGCATTCAATAGAAAAATTAGTGCCATGTTGGTTGTGAGGAGGGTAGACTTCAGCTATGGACTGAGTTTAACAAGATGGGCAGGGAAATGTAAAAGGTGGTACATGTTGGAAGACTGGATGGATCCTAGGGTCCTGAGAACAGAGAGGTCTTAGTGCAATGATCCCTTGCAGTCAGGACAGATCAATAAGGTGAAGATGGCGTATAGAAAATGCTTGTCTTCACGAGCTGGGACATATACCACACAGCGGGTAGGTTATGTACAACAAGGTATGGGCCATCGTTCTGGTCACCACACTACAGGAAGGATGGGATTACATTGGAGAGGGTGGAGAGGAGATTCACCAGGATATTCCCAGGGATTCAGCTGTGAGGAGAGACAGGTTAGTCTGAAGCAACAAGGGTGCTGATGCAGGGTTTTGACCCAAAAAGTCAATAGTTCCCTGCTTGACCCTCTGAGGACAGACTAGCCAAGAATATAAAGCAGGGATATCAAAGGTTTTTTCAGTTATTTAAAGAGGAAAAGGGGGGAGAGTTTGATGATAAACCATTGGGAAATGATGCTGGTGAGGTAGTAATGGGGGGACAAAAAAAGGCAGATGAATCGAACGGGTACTTTGCATCTGTCTTCACTGTGAAGGCACAGCAGAGGTCTGTGAGTCTCAGGGAGCAGGAGTGAGTGCGATTGAAAGTGCGCTAGGCAAACTCAAGATGTAGGAACTACAGAAAGGGTGCAGGGGAGATTTACGAGGATGTTGCCTGGATTGGGGAGCATGCCTTATGAGAATAGGTTGAGTGAACTTGGCCTTTTCTCCTTGGAGCGACGGGAGGATGAAAAGTGACCTTGATAGAGGTGGATAAGATGATGAGAGGCATTGATCTTGTGGATAGTCAGAGGCTTTTTCCCCAGGGTTGAAATGGCTAACATGAGAGGGCACAGTTTTAAGTTGCTTGGAAGTAGGTACAGAGATGTCAGGGATAGTTTTTTTATGCAGAGAGTGGTGAGTGTGTGGAATGGGCTGCTGGCAACAGTGGATACAATAGGGTCTTTTAAGAGACACTTGGGTAGGTACATAGAGCTTGGAAAAATAGATGGCTATGGGTAAATCTAGGTAATTTCTAAAAGTAAGTACGTGTTCAGCACAGCAT
This sequence comes from Mobula birostris, assembly GCF_030028105.1. Lineage (NCBI taxonomy): Eukaryota > Metazoa > Chordata > Chondrichthyes > Myliobatiformes > Myliobatidae > Mobula > Mobula birostris. The sequence goes on from NC_092401.1 coordinate 17,504,543, forward strand.
TGTGGGGCTGAAGGCCTGTATTGTGCTGTAGGTTTTCTATGTCTCCATGTTCTATGTCTTAAGCTGGATAAGTCACCTGGACCAGATGGCTACATTCCAGAGTCCTGACAGAGGTTGCTGGAGAGATAGCAGATGACATTGGTCATGATCTTTCAAGAATCACTTGATTCTATCATGGTCCCGAGGGACTGGAAGATTGCAAATGTCACTCCACTCTTTAAGAAGGGAGGATGGCAAATGAAAGGAAATTATAGGCCAATTAGCCTAACCTCAACGGTAGGAAAAATGTTAGAGTCTATTATTAAGGATGAGATTTTGAGGTACTTGGAGACTGAAGATAAAATAAGTCAAAGTTAGCATGGATTCTGTAAAGTAAATCTTGCCTGACAAACCTGTTAGAGTTCTTTGAGGAAGTGAAAGCAGGACGGGCAAGGGAGAGGCAGTGGATGTCATTTACTTGGATTTTCAGAAGGCATTTGATAAGGTGCCACATCAGGCTGCTTAACAAGATTAAATCCGATGACATTACAGGAAAGATACTGGCATAGATAGCAGAGTGGCTGACAGGCAGGAGGCAACGAGTGGGAATAAAAGGGGGCCTTTTCTGGTTGGCTGCTGGTGACTAGTGGTGTTCCTCAGGGGTCAGTATAGGAACCGCTGCTTTTCACATTGTTTGTCAATGATTTAGATCATGGAATTGCAATGAGATTGCAGCAGGACTCAGACAAATCGTACGAATGAGCAAAAAAGTGGCAGGTGGAATACAGTGTTGGGAAAAATATGATAATGCATTTTGGTAAAAGGAACAGTAGTGGAGACTATTATCTAAATGAGGAGAAGGTTCGAACATCAGAGGTACAGAAGGATTTAGTAATCTTTGCGTAAGACTCTCTCAGAAGGTTACTTTACAGGTTGAGTCTGTGGTAAGGAAGGCAAATGCAATGTTGCCATTTATTTCAAGGGGAGTACTCTGTGTACATACATCTATTGACGCTTCTGGACACATCTTCAGTGATGTTCCTGGAATCATCGGGTGTTTCGGGTCTTTCAACATCATACAACCTCCTCCAGGTGACCCAGCCAGGGCTGATCAGACCCCAGTTTGTGTCCAGATGGCTAGCTACTTACGACCCCATGGCTGCCCTCTTTTGAGCCACAGCCATCTTGAGGCCCTCTCTGCTGCATCGGTGGTACTGCGGATGGCTCTCCTCTTCCTCTCTCCCTCGATGCCCAAAATGCTGAAGGCTCTAACTAAAGAACAGGCTACGAATCCCCTACAACCAACCTCCACTGGGAGACACCTCGCTCTCCATCCAGCCTGTAGAATATAACAGCAAGGAGATAATGTTGGACTTTTAAGAGACTAGTCAGGCTGCACTTAGAGTACTGTCCATAGGTTTGGGCCCCGTTATCTCAGAAAGGATGTGTTGTCATTAGAGAGAGTCCGGAGGAGGTTCATGAGGATAATTCTGGGAATGAGGAGCGTTTGGCAGCTTTGGGTCTCTACTCACTGGAATTTAGAAGAATGTGGGGGGGAGGGGGAGAATCCCATTGAAACCTACTGAATGTTGAAAGATCCAGATACGGTGGATGTGGAGAGGATGTTTCCGTTGGTGGGGATATCTAGAAGTAGAGGGCACAGCCTCAAAATTGAGGGGCAACCCTTTAGAACAGAGGTAAGGAGGAATTTTTTTAGCCAGAGTAATGAATCTGTGGAATGCTCTGCCACTGACTGCAGAGGATGCCAAGTCTGTGTGTATATGTAAGGCGGAAGTTGATAGTTTCCTGATCGGTCAGGGTATCAAAGGATATGGCGAGAAGGCAGGTGTGTGAGGTTGAGTGGGATCTGGGATCAGCCATGATGGAATGGTGGAACAGACTCGATGGGCTGAATGGCCTAATTCTGCTTCTGTGTCTTATGGTCTTGATCAGGGGTTCCCCACCATCTTTATACCATGGACCCCTACCATTAACTGAAGGGTCCATGGTTGGCAGGAAACATTCCCCCAGCAGAGAGGGCACATGTTAGGGATGGCACAAGAGGTCCAGTTGGAAGGAGAGGATTTATTTTCACCACATGGGGGTGGGATTCAAATCTGGAAATATCTGAGTGAAGATAAAGGCAAGTATTCTCAAAACACAAACATGAGAAAAATCTGCAGATGCTGGAAACCCAAAGAAAGACACACGAAATGCTGGAGGAACCCAGCAGGCCAGGTAGCATCTATGGAAAAGAGTACAGTCGACAGTTTAGGTTGAGATTATTCATTGGGTCCTGAAACATCGACTGTGTACTTTGTTTTATAGACGCAGCCTGACCCACCGAGTTCCTCCAGCATTTTGTGTGTGCTATTCACAAAAGAGTTATGTAATTAGATGATATTTGCAAGGGCAACGCAGGGATGGCACTGCCCAGTGCTGGAGAATGAGATAGATTCTCAAATGTCCAGTTTGGATACAGTGGGCAGAAGAGAATGCTTCCATCCTGAATGGATGACAAGAGACAGTCTCTCCTCTCCACCTCAAAAATAAATTTCTGCTCTTAATATTGTCATTCATAACTGTCCTGACTGGAACTTGCAGAACATAAACGAGCTGCATGACAACATCAATGGGATAGGGAGGAAATGACGATGGGGGTGGGAGAAGAGATTGGGAGGAGGGGGAAGGGGGGAGGGAGGAGGGGGAAGGGGGGAGGGAAGAGGGGGAAGGGGGAGGGAAGAGGGGGAGGGAAGAGGGGGAAGGGGAGGGGGAGGGGAGGGGGAGGGAGGAGGGGAGGGGGAGGGGGGAGGGGGAGGGGAGGGGGATGGGGGATGGGGGATGGGGGAGGGGGGATGGGGGAGGGGGGAGGGGGGAGGGGAAGGGGAAGGGGAAGGGGAAGGGGAAGGGGAAGGGGAAGGGGAAGGGGAAGGGGAAGGGGAAGGGGAAGGGGAAGGGGAGAGAAGAGAAGGAGGGGAAGGGAGGAGGATGGGAGTGGAAGGGGAGTGGAGGGGTGTAGAGTGCGAGGAGAGAGAGAGGAGCTGCAAGGGCTTGGACTGGTGGACGTTACCTGGATGGGATACCGAGGCCACAGGGGCTCTGATTTCAGGTGTCTCCGGCAAAAGGCAGTACAGTACAGGGAAGTTGGTGATGGTCAAACCGAGCGGGCGGAAGTCAGGATATAGTCAGCGGTTTGGATTAGATCAGCTACAGTGAGCACAGGCCAACTGAAAGCCAATCTCTCCACAGAGAGAGGATGGGCAAGTGGAATGAAGGCACAGTGAGTACAATTACAACAGTTAAAGACATTTGAACAGATACAGAGATAAGAAAGGTTTAGATGGATGAGGGCCAAATACAAACAGGATGATATCATGGATGTGTTGGTCCAGTTCTCTGCTATATAATGGCGTGACTCTAACTCTCAGTAATGCTGAGTTTCACCAGCACATGTGGTTTTTACTTGCAGCTGTAAATGTGGGACAGGAGGTTATAATCAGAATTGAGCAACCAGTGAGATCAGCTGGACTTTGATTTTTCTGTCTCACCTGTCTCTTATCCCCATATCTTTATCTCTTTAGTCTAGTCTCCTCCACAAATGCCACAACCACTCACAAACTCTCTCTATGTCGCTTCCTGTTAGATAAGGCAATACTATGCATGCATCACACATCAAAGTTGCTGGTGAACGCAGCAGGCCAGGCAGCATCTGTAGGAAGAGGCGTTTCAGGCCGAGACCCTTCGTCAGGACTAACTGAAGGAAGAGTGAGCAAGGAATTTGAAAGTTGGAGGGGGAGGGGGAGATCCAAAATGATAGGAGAAGACAGGAGGGGGAGGGATGGAGCCAAGAGCTGGACAGGTGATAGGCAAAAGGGGATACGAGAGGATCATGGGACAGGAGGTCCGGGAAGAAAGACAAGGGGGGGGGGGGACCCAGTGGATGGGCAAGGGGTATATTCAGAGGGACAGAGGGAGAAAAAGGAGAGTGAGAGAAAGAATGTGTGTATAAAAATAAGTAACAGATGGGGTACGAGGGGGAGGTGGGGCCTTAGCGGAAGATAAAGAAGTTGATGTTCATGCCATCAGGTTGGAGGCTACCCAGGCGGAATATAAGCTGTTCCTCCAACCTGAGTGTGGCTGAGAGCTCTTGGCTCTATCCCTCCCCCTCCTGTCTTCTCCTATCATTTTGGATCTCCCCCTCCCCCTCCAACTTTCAAATCCCTTACTCACTCTTCCTTCAGTTAGTCCTGACGAAGGGTCTCGGCCTGAAACGTCGACTGCATCTCTTCCTACAGATGCTGCCTGGCCTGCTGCGTTCACCAGCAACTTTGATGTGTGTTGCTTGAATTTCCAGCATCTGCAGAATTCCTGTTACTATGCATGCGTTACTGCTTTCATCTGGGATAGTCTCTCACCCATAGCCCAGGCGCAAGAGGTTTTGACTCTCTCTTTCTTCATTTGCTCTGTCTGAGCACAAAAGTACAGTAGATGTGAGAGTAAATCTTCCCCCATCACGTCTCAGACCAAGGTCCGGACTGCACCAGACATGTCTACTGGGTTTACATTCACTAGTCTTCTCTGCTGCCTTCTCTTCCTCTCCTCCCGTCCTGGCCAGCACACGCTGCGGGAGTTGTGGAGTGTGGACCAGGCCCGGGTGAGAGACTGAAAGACGAAGCCACGGAGGGGAGCCTGCACAGGCCGCTCTGAACAAGCGCGTAGACGACTGACAGTGAACAGTCAGCTCCGGGGCTACAGGGGTCTCACTCAGCACAGTTTCACACTGCTGGGGGAGTGGGTGGGGGGGGTAGTTCATTTTTGGGAGCCACTACAGGAGCAGAGTCTTCCATTAGGATCACGGTGACCTGGGCAGCCTGCAGACTGGAGCAATAAAGAGCCCAGTGTTTCGAAACTGGTTCTACTGCTCCCAGGAGAAGCACTTCACACCGGCTCTGAATGAGGCTGATTTTAATCTGAGCTCTTTTTTTTAAATAATTTGTGGCAGGGACAGAGACTCTCGCCCAGTCTGGGCTGCGTTCAGTTTCCTCGTTGATCCTGTCCACCGTCGTCTGGCTGTTTTTCCTGCTCTCCGTAGATCTGGGCGTTGACAAGCGGTGTCTGGGCCACATGAGCTGGGCAGTAAATAACATTTTACTCATGCCCACACCACCGTTTCGCCGTTCCATCTCCCACCTGCAAACTCCTGCTGGCTCGAGGGCTGAGCCAGGGGCAAGCTTGCCCCACCAGCTCTGTGTCCGGGCTGCGGGGCGAGGCCCTGCAATGGTGATGTTGTTGAAGGAAAGTTTGCAGTTGTATACATCCATATTCACTTAAGACAGAGACAATGAAGCAGTCCAGCACAGTCCAGCTCTTTAGCACGTACTGTCTCCAATTAACACAATGTCAAATTAAACTAAATCTCTCCTGCCTCAATATACTCGACTATAGTCTTCCCACCCTATCTCCTCCAAAAATGCTACTCCCCATCAGTCAGTTTCTTCGCCTCTGCCACATTTGTTCCCAGGACGCAGCTTTCCTTTCCAGGACATCAGAGATATGCTCTTCCTTTAAAGAATGGGGTTTCCTTTCCTCCACTATTGATGCTGTCTTCACCTGCATCTCCTCTATTTCCTGATCATCTGCATTCACCCCATCTTCTCACCACCTTAACAGTGAGACAGTCCCTCTTGTCCTTACCTACCACCCCATCAGCCTCCATATCCGAGACATTACCCTCCACAACTTCGGCAAACTCCGGAGGGACCCTACTACTGACCATATCTTTACCTCCCCCGCCCCCCCACCACTTTCCACAGGGATCGCGCCCTCTGCGATTCCCTTGTCCATCCGTCTCATCCCACCAATCTCCCTCCCGCCACTTATTCCTTCAAGCAGCCTAAGCGCCACACCCAGCCATACACCACCTTCCTCACCTCCAGTCAAGGCCCCAAACAGTTCTTCCAGGTAAGGCAACGCTTAACCTGCCAATCTGTTGGGGACATCTATTGCGTCCAGTGCTCCCAATGCAGCGTCCTCCACTTCGGTGAGACCCATCGTAAACTGGGGCTGCGGACAAACGTTTTAATTCCCATTCCCGTTCTGACGTGTCGGTCCATGGCCGCCTCTTGCGCCAAGAGGAGGCCACCCTCAGGGTGGAGGAGCAACACCTCATATTCACTTTGGGTATCCTCCAGCCTGCTGGCACGAATATCAATTTCTTCCGGTGAACAAATTCTCCCCCACTCTGACTTTTTGCTTGTTCTCACCTCTCTATTACTTTACTCTTGATCCCTCTTCCTTCTCTTTCTCCTGTAGTCCCCTCTCCTCTCCTATCAGATTCTTTCTCCTCCAGTCCCTGACCATCCCCACCCACCTGGCTTCAGCTTTCATCCCCCCACCCTTCTTTCTCAGTCCTGGAGAAGGGCCGCAGCCTGAAGCGCTGACTGCTAGTTCATTTCCACGGATGCTGCCTGACCTGCTGAGTTCCTCCAGCATTTTGTGCGTGTGTGTGCCCACACCTCTCCTTTAAACTTTCCCCCTCTCAGCTCAAACGCACACCCTCCAGTAAGTGACAGTTTGACTTTGAGAAAAATATTCTGACCATCTCCCCTTAAATCCCGGCAGCATCCTGGGAAACCACTTCCGCAGCCTTTCCAGAGAATCCACATCTTTCCTGTAATGGGGTGACCCAGAACCACACACGAACTCCAAGTACAGCCCAATCAAAGTTTTATAAAACTGCCATATGACTTTCTGACTTCTATGCACAAAACCCTGATGAATGAAGGCAAGGGTACTAAACTACCTTCTTTACCAGTATATCGAATTGTGTGGCCACTTTCAGGGAGATGTTGACATGAATACCAAAATCCCTCTGACCCTCAGTGCTGTTAAGGCTTTGACATTAATTGACATCAAGGCTTGCATACTTTCCCCTTGTATTTGACCTCCCAAACAGCAACACCTCACACCTGATGGATGAAACTGCATCTGCCATTTCGCCACTCATATCTGCAACTGATCCACGTCCCGCCGTATCCTTCAACAACCTTCTTCACTGTCTGCATTTCCAATCTTTGTGTCAAAGGAAAACTTATTAACCTACCCATTAAAGTCATGTAACAATTGGTTCCAGGATCTGCAGAGTTTCTTGTCAGTGGATGCTGCTTACTTGGATTTTAAGAAGACAAGGAACCACACATGAGGCTAGTAAACAGGAGCCCATGATATTATAGGAGAGATGCTAACATGGATAGAAGAGTGGCTGACTGGCAGAAGGCAAAGAGTGGGAACACAGGGAGCCTTTTCTGGTTGGCTCCCTGTGACTAGTGATGTTCCACAGAGGTCGGTATGATTTGGGTGACCGAACTGATGGCTTTCTGGCCAAGTTTGCAGACGACACGAAGATAGGTGGTGGGGCAGGTAGTGTTGAGGAAGGAGGAGTCTGCAGATTGACTTGGACAGATGAAGAGAATGGAAAAAGAAGTGACAGATATGGACATGGAAACCATAGAAAGGGCGCAGAGGAGATTTACAAGGATGTTGCCTGGATTGGGGAGCATGCTCTATGAGAATAGGTTGATTGAACTCAGCCTTTTCTCCTTGCAGTGACGGAGGATGAGAGGTGACCTGACAGAGGTGCACAAGATAATGAGAAGCATTGATCATGTAGATAGTCAGAGGCTTTTTCCCCAAGGCTGAAATGGCTAGCACGAGAGGGTATAGTTTTAAGGTGCTTGGAAGCAGATACAGAGGAGATGTCAGGGATAAGTTTTTTATCCAGAGAGTGGTGAGTGTGTGGAATGGGCTGCCGGTGACGGTGGTGGAGACGGAAACGATAGGGCCTTTTAAGAGACTCCTGGATGGCTACATGGAGCTTAGAAAAATAGAGGGCTATGGGTAAGCCTAGGTAGCTCTAAGGTAAGGACATGTTCGGCACAGCTTTGTGGGCCAAAGGGCCTGCGTTGTGCTGTAGGTTTTCTATGTTTCTATATAGTGCAGGAAAATGTATGGCTATGCACATTGGTAGAAGAAGTAGACTATTTTCCAAACATTTACAACTTTACACACCCTAAATAGGAGGGGTGAGAACTCAATCCAGGATGCTTAATAAATCAAAAGGAAATGTGGCAGGATGTTACAGGAAAACAAGTGTTTCGGGAAGGTGTAGAAAAGGAAACAGAAGGGTACACAGAAAATCCAGAATTAGTAACAACTGTATACTGTGGATGAAAACAGGGAGATATTTAGGTATATGGTCCATCACACTCAGCAGGAATTGTCCCTAATGGAAAGAGGGATTCCATGAAAATCTGGGGTTTAAAAAAAAAAGTCAGAGGTAATGTTAAATTGAAAAGTAGGGAAGATTTTAAGATCCATCAGTGAAAGACTATACATTCCATCAGAGAGAGAATTGATGACTTTGAGAAAAAAATACCAAGACAAGCAGTAAGAGTTTTTGTGAATGTATAAATAGGAAGTAAGCAGCTCGGCTGAACGTAGGACTGCCAGAGAGCAGGAGTAGTGAATTAATAACAGTGAACAAAGAAATGTTCAAAGCAGATATGTTGAATTAGTTTCACCACGGAAGATACAACAGATACAAACACTCCAGATAACAAACGGGCTAGTTTCAAATAACAGGGATGGGAACTTAAAAATCCAATTGATAAACTACCTGTGCCGTAGTAAAGCAGTCAGCATAATCAAAGACCTCTCTGGACTCTCTTTTCCCTCCCCTCTCTGTCGGGCAGAAGATTTCAAATAAGCGGCATTACCAAACTCAAAGACAGCTTCTGTTATCAGACTCTTGTGTTAATCTCTTAGGCAAAGAGATGGACTCTGGACCTCACAGTTACCTCGTTATGATCTTGCTCTTTGCCCTTCGCTCTCCACGGAGCGTTGCAGTACCATCAACCTGGCCATTGGATCACGCTGTGGATCTCAGCTGGAGCTGATATCACACGCTTGCACAGGCAGGTCCCTAACTCACCGGGGTACGAGGCCACCGGCTACCCTCACCTGGTTCAGCCCACCCGTTGAAGAGATGTGTCCGGGTGCAGCCGCTGTCGCATGCAAACAGCTACTTGGAGCCACAGGTGAGAGCTGAGTGCCCGGTGGGGACCGAAGATGAGTGAGCTGCCCCAGACAAGCCCCCACACCAGAGGTGCTACCCCTCCCTGGACACCCCATACACTCCATTGTCACATATACTGAGATATATTTCACAATAGCAACACGTCAAAAAAAAAGCTTGGCTTTGCACACTGTCCAGATTGATAACCCCAAATCTAGGTAATACATAAAGGAATACAGTAACGGAGTGCAGAATATAGTGTTAAAATTACAGATAAAGTGCAGTGCAGGAAGACAATAAGGTGCAAGAAACACACAAAATGCTGGGGGATCTCAGCAGGTCAGGCAGCATCGATGGAAACGAATCAACGTTTTGGGCCAAGAGCCTTCTTCAGGACTGGAAAGGAAAGGTGAAGGAACCAGAATAAAATGGGGGGGGGGGGGGAGGTAGAGAGGATACCTAGAAGGTAAGCACAAAATCAGATGCTGGGGTCAAAGCAACACTCACAACACGCTGGTCAGTTCACCTGGAACTGACCAGCCTTCTCCTTCCCACCCTCCCCCCACCTTCTTTATATGGCCTCTGCCCCTTCCCTCTACAGTCCTGACGAAGGGTTCTGGCCCGAAACATCGACCGATCTTTTCCACGGATGCTGCCCGACCTGCTGAGTTCCTCCAGCGTGTTGTGATACCTAGAAGGTGTTAGGTGAAGCCAGGTGGGTGGGAATGGTAAAGGGCTGGAGAGGAAGGAACCTGTCAGGAGAGGAGAGTGGACCATGGGAGAAAGGGATGGAGGACGAGACCCAGTGGGAGGTGATGGGCAGGTGAGAAGAGGTAAGAGGCCATAATAGGGAATAGGAGGGAAAGGGGAGGGTATTTTTTATTTTTAACCGGAAGGAGAAATTGGTATTCGTGCCATCAGGTTGGAGGCTACCCAGGTGGAATATGAGGACTACTTCTCCACCCTCAGGGTGGCCTCGTGGCACAGGAGGCGGCCATGGACTGACGAGTCAGAACGGGAATGGGAATCCAGAATTAAAATATTTGGCCACCAGGAAGTTCCGCTTTTGGCGGAAGTAGATGGAGGGATCAGGAGTTCATCTATATTGTACAAAAGATCTGTTCAAGAATCTTATAACAATGGGATAGAAGCTGTTGTTAATCTTGTCATGAGTACCTCCAACATTTAGTGCCTCTATTTCCAGCATCTGCAGAATGCTAACAACACCTACCACATGGAGGTTAAATTATTCAGCACCCTCATGTTGATCTATAAGCATAAATAACGCAAATCTCTTTCCTCTAATGCTCTACCTCATTGTATAACACAAAATGCTGGAAGAACTCAGCAGCTCAGGCAGCACCTGTGGAGGGAAATGGGCAGTCAATATTTTGTTCGGCACAGTAGCCTAGTGGTGATCACAACTCCGTACAGTACCAGCGGCCCGGGTTCGGTTCCCACACCGCCTGTACGGAGTTTGTACATTCTCTCTGTGGCTGCATGGGTTTCCTCCAAAGATGTACCGGTTGATGGGTTAATTGGTCGTTGTAAATTGTCCCGTGATTAGGCTAGGGTTAAATCAGGGGTTGCTGGACAGTGCAGCCCGAGGAGCCGAAAGGGCCTATTCTACACTCAATCTCAATAAATAAATGGGGTGTGTAGAACTTCCTTCTCTCAGTGAGCAGTCAGTACCTGGAATTCTCTGCCCACAAGGGTGGTGGAGACTTGGTCATTACATATACCTAAGGTGGAGGTAGATAAATATTTGAATGATCAAGGAGTTGATGGCATTTGGGGAACTCATACAGAAGAGCATTTGAGGCCAGCATGTATCAGCTATGATCGCATTGAATGACGAAGATGTTTGAGGGGCTGAATGGCCTACTCCTGCTCCTAGCTTCTTGCGTTCACCATCCACCAGACATCCTCATTTGCAGCTTATCCTCAGGATAACCCTGGCTTCACGGTCAAGCAGATTTCCTTTGTTCAATTCATCCAATCACCCCCCCCCCCCCCCAATGTAATACTAACTTATTCCTACTTGTAATGATTACCCTGTTCTGACAAAAAGAAATATTAACTTTTTGTTCACCTTCCACAGATACTGCCCCTGCTGAGTCATAACAGCATTTTCTGTTTTCACTCGATGAATAAAATTATCCTTATTTGTTTGTGGGTAAGGACCTTTGGAATGAGTGAGTCAGTGAAACAAGTTGCCTAATTGATCAAAATTCATCTCGAAAACTCAGCATTAGGGTTTTCACTGAATTATGCCTTTGCTGTGGGAGAGATGATAGGATGGGTGGGAACAATGCTGGCCATCATCGGCTTCCCCACCCCGCCCATTTCAGTGACATACCATATCACAGCTGGTCCAGAAACTAACTGTGCTTGCCAATCACCCTTCGGCGAACCAAAAACGCATCCGACTCAGATTCAACCTCATCATCGGCTGCTGTTTGTGGAAGCCTCTTCCAACTTCCCGCATCCTCCTCCCCACTGCCCCCCCCCCCCCCCAGCAGCCTGTAGACACTTTGGTCAGCTTCCAAACCGAGCATATGTCCAAGGCCAGCAGGGCTAGTTCATGCTATCTTAAACTCCAAAAAAATTGACTCCATCTAAATTCCACAGATTATAGCCCTGTCTTCTGCAATCTAATTTAACCCTTGTACTTCTGGTACCATTCTGAGAAATCAACACTTACTCCACTCTATTGTCGGTATATCCATCCCAGCACTCCACATACACCGCGAGGTGGATGTACAGGCAATGGTGGGGCAGATGTACAGTGCCTGTACACCTCAATACAGTCATAGAGCAACTCAGTATAGATACAGACCCTTCGGCCCAACCAATCCATGCTGACCACATTGCCGACCCAGCTAGTCCCAGTTTCCTGTGTTCACTTCCTGGCCCCCTCCCCTTCGTGTCCTTCTAAAATGACACTGTCGTACCTCCTTCACCCACCTCCTCTGGCAGCTCGTTCCATGTAACCACCGCTCTCAGATCCCTTTTAAATCTCCCCCTCTCACCATAAATCTACGGCACTCTGCAAAAAATCTGAGCCATCATCATCATGTGCCATACTCTGCCAGAACCTGGGCAACCATGTTCTTCTACTTCGATCTGTCGGCAGTCAAACCTCTTGCACCTCTGGTGGTGAGGCTGGTCCACTTCTTGATGTTGGCAATCCAGGTTGTCCTCTGTCTGCCTCGGGAGGGGGTTCCTTCTACTCTGCCTTCAAGCACAGTGCGTTCCACTGTGTCATCAGTTCTTGAGATGTGTCCAGAATAGCGAAATTTCCTTTGGATAATGGTTTCCAGAAGTATTGGTTTCGTGCCAATCTTTTCAAGGATGTAATTGTTGGATCTCCTTTCAAAGTATGATACCGTGAGGATCTGTCTGTATGTCCACAAATCAAGTGCTGTCAACTTCTTTTCTTCAGCTGCTTTTAGGGTCCATGTTTCACAGCCATACAGGGTTACTGGCCAGACGAGACTCCTGAGGAGGCGTATCCTGGTGTCAGTACTCTTTCCAGATGTTCCAGAGTTTGGTAGTGCTTGTGCGTGCCATTGCTAGCCTTCGCCTTATTTCCTCGCTGCATTCGTTTGTGTCATTTAGTTCTGCACCGAGGTATATAAAGGAGGACACTTGTTCGATCTTGTCGTTTCCGATGTAGATGTCAGCTTGAATTGCAATTTTGCTTATCACCATAACTTTGGTCTTTTTGCCATTTATCAGCAATCCAAATTCAGCAGAGACTTTTGCAACATTATTGAGTGGTGCTTGCAGATCTTCGTCTGTTGTGGCTAGCAGGGCTGTGTCATCTGCGTATCTCAAGTTACTGATGGTTCTTCCTCCTATTTTAATGCCAGTGTTGTCTGGAATTGCCAGCCTCATGATCATCTCAGTGTAGGTGTTAAAAAGGTGTGGAGAAAGGATGCAGCCTTTGCTCCTTTCCTATTTCAGAATGCCTCAGTCTCGCCAGATGTGGTCCGAAGGCTGGAGGATTGCGTAGCATGCAGTGTTTCTAGAAGAGCCACTAGGTGAGGTGCCACACCCAGTTGAATCATTGTCGTCCACAGTTTGGTGTATCGGACACAGTCAAACGCCTTTGAGCAGTCTATGAAGCAGATGTACAGGGGGTATTGACCTCTCTCATTTTCTCCATTATTAGGCGCACGTTGAAGAGCTGGTCCCTGGTACCTCGGCCAATCCTGAAGCCAGCCTGTTTGAGCGCAATTTCTCTATCTACGCAGTTCTTTAGTCTCTCAGAGATGATCATGAATAGAACCTTGCTGGCGTGTGATATCAATGCAATTGTTCCATAATTACTGCCCTGCAGGAGGTCTCCTTTCTTGGGAATTGGATTGTAGACAGACTTGCACCAGTCTGTTGGCCATTTTCCAGTCTTCCAGATGGCGCAGACAATGCGGTGCAAGATGTGGGCCGTTGAGATGCCTGTTGCTTTCAGTAGTTCTGCTGGTATGTTACCTGGACCAGGTGCCTTATTCGTTTTAATCTTCTCGATTGCTCTTTCGACTTCTGACAGTAGTGGCTCTGGTTCATGGTCCAGTGTTGGCCAGTCAATGGCTTTGTCACGGTTTTCATTCTCGTGATTTTCATAGAGTTCCTTGGTATACTCGAGCCACCTTTCCCTCACATCTGCATCTTCTGTTAGAATTTTCTTTCAATGTTTTCGATTGCACCAATTCTTGCTGTGAAGGTGCTGGTAAATTCTTTTACTGCAGCATAAACTATCTTGCTACTGGCCTTTGTTGGCTTCATTTTCCACGTTGGAGCAGATGCGTTATAGGTATGCCTCTTTGTCAAGCCTGCAGCGTCGTCTAACTTCACGCTTCAGCTCCTTGTATTCCTCACTTGTTCTTCCTTTCTGACCTTTCACCAATCTCTTCTTTTCTACTGCATACAGCGTTTCATTTGTGATCCATTCTGTGCCTTTGTGCTTGCATCACTTTGGAATATGTTCCTCTGCTGCTGTTGTCAATGCATCTCTTGTTGCGTTCCAACTAGTTCGACCTCTTCTTGTAAGTTCAGCAGGGCTTCAAAACTGTTGCAAACCTCTATGCTGAAAGAGTTTGATATGTCTGAGAGATCATAACCGACTGGTGGTTTTGCTCATTTTACGTTCTTAACCCTGAGCTTCATCTTGACCAACAGCAGCTGGTGATCAGTCTCACCGTCAGCTCCCGGATATGTCCTGCATTTCAGAATATTTGATTTCCATCTTTTGTTGCTGAGGGTATAGTCAATCTGGTTCCTGGTTTTACTATCAGGAGCTGTCCATGTGTATTTGCGCCGAGGGTGTTGACCAAACATTGTGTTCATTATACAGAGGTGGCTTTCTTGACAGAACTCAGCTAGCCATGTCCCCTGTTCATTTGGTGTTCCTAAACCATTGTTTCTCATGACTTCCTTATTCAGAGATGTTTGACCTACTTTTGCATTGAAATCACCCAGAATGAGCAGAACATCAGTTTTCGGAGTATCATCAATGAGCCCTTGCAGGTTGTTGTAGTGTCCCTCAAGCTCTTCCCCCTCAGCACCGCTGGTTGGTGAGTAGTTGACATTGAGTGTGATTGGGAAAGGCTTGCATTGCATGCGGATGGACATTAGTCGTTCGTTCAATGGGTTGTAGCCTAGTACTGCTTTAGCTATTTCTTGCCTCAAGATGAACGCAACATTACATATATATAAACAAGCTTTTGCACAGTTCTGCAGTAATTTTATGTATTGCAGTATACTGCTGCCACAAGTACAAAAAAACAAATTTCATGACATATGTGAGTAATGAGAAAGCTGATTCTGATATGGGTCTCTATTGTGGACTGGAGCAGGGAGAGGGGAATCAAATGACCTTGCCCCATGTCTCAGGGCTGGGTGTGACTGCACCCATGCCACCTCAAGCCCCTGATCTATTCCACACCCCTCCCACAGCGCTCCAGCTTCGCCATTCCCAACATCCTTTACTCCCGTCAGATTTACAAACGCGCTCTATGCTCCAGGCTAACGTGCACTTTGGAGCAAGGGGAGATCTGTCAGAGGTCTGCAAGCATAGACAAGAGTAGAAGGGGAGCATCTGTTTCCCAGGGTTGAAACGTCTAACACTAGAGAGCATGTATTGAGAGGGGGTAGGTTCAGAGGGGATGTGAGGGGCAATTTTTTTTTTACCACAGAGTGGCGGGCGCCTGGAATGCACTGCCTAGTAAAGGCAAATACATTACAGATTTTTAAGAGACACTTGAATACGCACATGGATGTGAGAAAAATGGAGGGATACGGACCTTGTGTACGTAGGAGGGATTAGTGTTTGGGTGTTTTTGATTTGCTTTTTAGCTGGTTCGGCACCACATTATGGGACTAAGGGTCTGTTCCTGTGCTGTACTTTTCTATGCTCTAAATTGCTTAAACAGCAGTTTTATGCTGAATTATTTAACAAGTGCAGTAACTGCCCCAGTTTTGCGTTATCACTTGATAACATCCTGCTTCATATATCACAGTTATCAACAAGGCACCATGAGTCAATTTGCTCTCAATTTCCTCCCACTGTCATTACAGCTACTTTCCCATCCCGCCAGGCAATCCCCGGGAGGTTGGGGACATCACAAAGTTTCTGAGATGCAAGCCTGTGTCAGAACACCTTCTGGCTCTCAGGACCGGGACTCCAGATTTCTCTGGGATTCAGATGCCGGAAGCTGGACCACACAACAAACTTCTGGAGAAACACAGCAGGTCCAACAATATCTGTAGTGGCTGGAAATGGTGAGCCAATCATTTGGATGGTTACTCTATATCAGGACCTAGAGAAGATCGGAGATGGTCAGTACATAGAGGTGAGAAGTGTGTCCAAGAGCAGTGGAAACAACAGGAAGAGAGACTCTCCTCCTACAAGTGCTGCTCGACTTGCTGAGTTCTTCCGACACATCGTTCTATGCTCTGAAGTTCAATCGGTTCCCGTGCTTCCCCTTTGAAACATCCTCTGAATGCTTGCCCTCAGTTTTAAAGGATACCAGCGTATTCTTTAAAGAAGAATCCATTCTATACCCCTCTCAGCCCATCACCCACTGAGTACAGTAATCAGGGTGTTATGAATGGTCTCGGCCTGAAACGTCAACAGGTTACCCTGTTCCACAGATGCTGCCTGGCCTGCTGAGGTCCTCCAGCATTTTGTGTGTGTTGCTCAGATTTCCAGCATCCGCAGATTTTCTCTTGTTTGTGATGCTACATATGGGTTACTTAAGGCTCAGGCAAAGCTCGTGAATCGCTTAGTCCTGCACGTGCAGTGCCAGCCAGCTCTTCGTCAGATCTTTAACCCACGTGCCCTGCTGAAGCAATGACTCTGCTCGGCTCTGCAAGGGGGGAGATGGTAGGACACAGCACAGAAAGGCGGAGGGGTGACCAGTACAAGTTGAGAACAGGCAGAGAGATGCCACAGTAAACCAGAGTGCTGTAAAATCCCTCAGAAAGTGGGGAACTGCGGGCTGAACCAGAGCACACTCAAAGACAAATGAACAGCGTGTCCCTGCTCTGTAACTGAGAGAGGATGTAACTCTGCTCTCAAACGCATCTGCCCCATTTCACGTACATCTGCTCTCACTCCATCCTCCCCCCACCCCACTAGGAATAGGGTTCCCCTGGTCCTCACCTACCACCCCACCAGCCTCCGGGTCCAACATATTATTATCCGTAACTTCCGCCACCTCCAACGGGATCCCACCACTAAGCACATCTTTCCCTCCCCCCCACTCTCTGCTTTCCGCAGGGATCGCTCCCTACACAACTCCCTTGTCCATTTGTCCCCCCCATCCCTCCCCACTGATCTCCCTCCTGGCACTTATCCTTGTAAGCGGAACAAGTGCTACACATGCCCTTACATTTCCTCCCTTCCCACCATTCAGGGCCCCAGACAGTCCTTCCAGGTGAGGCGACACTTCACCTGTGAGTCGGCTGGGGTGATATACTGCGTCCAGTGCTCCCAATGTGGCCTTCTATATATTGGCGAGACCCGACGCAGACTGGGAGACCGCTTTGCTGAACACCTATGCTCTGTCCGCCAGCGAAAGCAGGATCTCCCAGTGGCCACACATTTTAATTCCACATCCCATTCCCATTCTGACATGGCTATCCACGGCCTCCTCTACTGTAAAGATGAAGCCACACTCAGTTTGGAGGAACAACACCTTATATTCCGTCTGGGTAGCCTCCAACCTGATGGCATGAACATCGACTTCTCTAACTTCCGCTAATGCCCCACCTCCCCCTCGTACCCCATCCGTTATTTATTTTTATACACACATTCTTTCTCTCACTTTCTCCCTCTGTCCCTCTGACTATAGTCCTTGCCCATCCTCTGGGTTCCCCCACTTGTCTTTCTCCCCGGACCTCCTGTCCCATGATCCTCTCGTATCCCTTTTGCCTATCACCTGTCCAGCTCTTGGCTCCATCCCTCCCCCTCCCGTCTTCTCCTATCATTTCGGATCTCCCCCTCCCACTTTCAAATCTCTTACTAGCTCTTCCTTCAGTTAGTCCTGACTAAGGGTCTCGGCCTGAAACGTCAACTGTACCTCTTCCTAGAGATGCTGCCTGGCCTGCTGCGTTCACCAGCAACTTTGATGTGTGTTGCTTGAAGTTCCAGCATCTGCAGAATTCCTGTTGTTTGAGGATGTAAGACAATAGGTTGGCAAACAGTCCCTTCCTGCACAGTCACCATTTGAATAGTGTGACAAAGGAATCGCACATACCACCGGTGGAAATAAAATCACAGAGGGGGAGGATGTAGATGTAGGTGGGAGTGGTGTGAGGTAAAATTCCACAACAAATTTGAAACGGAGGAGACAGTAGATGCACGGTTTAAAGGTGGATAGGGCCTGATGAGAGGAGTCTCTGGACTGAGGGAGAAGCACTGACAGCTGGGGCAAGGCAACTAACTACAGACCTGGGAAGTCAGCAGGTGGGAAATTACTGGAAGAAATTCAGCGGGACAGGATTAATCTACACATGGAAAGGCAGGAACTGATCAATGGTAGCATTTAATTTATTCACTGATATGCATCACAGAGTACCCTTGAGCTGTGCCACCCAACAATTCGCCAGTTTAATCCTAGCCTTATCATAGGACAATTCACAATGCCCAATTAACCTCCCGACTGGTATGTCTGTGGACCGTGGGAGGAAACTGGAACACCCGGAGGAAATCCACGTGGTCACGGGGAGAACGTACAAACCTCTTACGGGCAGTAGCGGGAATCGAACCTGGGTCATTGGTACTGAAAAGCATTGTGCTAACCACTACACTACCCTGCTGCCCCATTGTTGGGGGTAGTTCTGTCTAAATGATCCAGTTGAATTTATCGAGGTAACAAAGTGCTGTGGTCAACTTGGCCTTCAGTAAAGCCTATGACAAAGTGCCAAGGGAGACCTTTCTGAAAGATTAGAGCCCATGGGCTCCAGGCAAGTGGATCCACAAAGTTTGGTGCAGAAATTGGGAAGAAGATGGTGCAGGGTTGTTTATGTAATTGTGACTAGCAATACACCAAGGTTCAGAGGCACCTACAGTTTGTTATATACGTTAATAATTTAATCAGAATCAGGTTTATTATCACCGGCATGTGACGTGAAATTTGTTAGCAGCAGTTCAAAGCAATACATAATATAGAAGAAAAATAATAACAACAATAAATAAGTAAATCTTATTCAGTATACCTTATACAGTATACGTATATTGAATAGATTAAAAAATCATGCAAAAAATACTATGTATTTTAAAAAAAAGTGAGGTAGTGTCCAAGGGTTCAATGTCCAATTAGGAATTGGATGGCAGAGGGGAAGAAGCTGTTCCTGAATCGCTGAGTGTGTACCTTCAGGCTTCTGTACCTCCTACCTGATGGTAACAGTGAGAAAAGGGCATGCCCTGGGTTCTGGGGGTCCTTAACAATGGACGCTGTCTTTCTGAAACACCGCTCCCTAAAGATGTCCTGGGTACTTTGTAGGCTGGTACCCACGATGGAGCTGACTGAAGTGACAACCTTCTGCAGCTTCTTTCAGTCCTGTGCAGTTGACCCCCACCCCCCATACCAGACAGTGATGCACCCTGTCAGAATGCTCTCCACAGTACATCTATGGAAGTTTTTGAGTGTATTTGTTGACATACCAAACCTCTTCAATCTCCTAATAAAGTATAGCTACTGTCTTGCCTTCTTTATGACTACATTGATACGTTGGGACCAGGTTAGATCCTCAGAGATCTTGACACCCAGGAACTTGAAACTGCTCACTCTCTCCACTTCTGATTCTTCTATAAGGATTGGTATGTGTTCCCTCGTCTTACCCTTCCTGAAGTCCACAATCAGCTCTTTCATCTTACTAATGTTGAGTGCCAGGTTGTTGCTGTGGCACCATTCCACTAGTTGGCATATCTCACTCCTGTACACACTCTTTTCACCACCTGAGATTCTACCAACAATGGTGGCATCACCAGCAAATTTATAGATGGTATTTGAGCTATGCCTAGCCACACAGTCATGCGTATATAGAGAGAGAGTAGAGCAGTGGGCTAAGCACACACCCCTGAGGTGCGCCAGTGTTGATCATCAGTGAGGAGGAGGTGTTATCACCAATCCGCACAGACTGTGGTCTTCCAGTTTAGAAGTCGACATACTTAGATTAGAGGCAGGAATAGTACAAACATCGGTGGTGTTAGTGTTAGTGAGGAGGATGGTTGTAGGGCACAGGATGATACTGATCAGTCAGTATAATAGGCAGATGGGATTTAGTTCTGTTAAGTGTCAGAAGATACAGTTTCGGTGTAGGCACAAGGAGTGTATGGCAGGACCGTTCCATCCTGACCCCTACAGTGTATCTGGCACCTGGTCCATGCACAGCACTGTTGCCAGGAGAGGATCTCCTGAACTGCCGGCATTCCCACTGATCACAACTTTGGATTTGACGTGGGGGAAATCACCCCTCGTGAATCTGATTGGGTTTAGTTGAGGAAGTGGCAAAGACTGAAGTGGACAGGGCAACGAATACAGTCTACGTGGACGTCAGCAAGGTCCAGCACGGGAAGCTGGTCTGAAAGTCTGACTACATGGGATCCAAACAAAATCGGTTTGGTGTAAGGAGACCAGCAGGTGAAGGGCTGTAATTCAGATTGGAGATCTGTGACCAGGGGTGTGATGCACAGACGTCTGCTGGGTCCTCCGTCGTCTGGATTCTACATAAATGATTTGCGTGAGAACGTGTTTAACGTGGTGGTAAATTTCCAGACAACGCCAGAATTGGTGGCATCGTAGGGAGTGAAGATTAAAATTTGATCAAGATTAACTGGAAGAGTGCTCCAGGGTATGTCAGATGGAACTGAACTCAAACATGTGAGACGTGTTACATTTTGGGAAATTAAACCTGAGCAGGACTTGCACAGTGAATGTGACAGTGTCCCCAGCAGCCTTATAACACAGAGAAACCTAAGAACATGGTTCCGGCCAAGTAATAATACAGGTAGACGGGGTGGTGAAGGAATTGTTTGGCACACTGGCCTCCATCATTAAGGACACTGAGTACAAGAGTGTGTGTGTTTGCACCATTTAAAAGACATTCTGACAGGTACACAGATAGGAAAGGTTTGGAGCAGAGGTTCCCAACCTTCCTTTATGCCATGGACCAATACCACTAAATCAAGGAGTCCGTCAACCCCAGACTAGGAACCCCTCAACCCCTCATTTCGAAGGATACAAGCCAAACACCGGCAAATTGGACTAGATCAAGTCAAAAAATTAGCCGTCTGGGCCAGACGGGCCAAAGGGCGTCTCCATTCTCTGTGAATCTAGCGCAAACAGCGAATGGCAGGCCTTCTCCGTCAAGAACTCAGCCCTGAGTGTTGCCAAGTTACCAGCCTGAACAAGTGTTGCAAACAAGGCATCAGCAGCCACTGTAAATACAGCAGGGGAACCTGATCAATGTAAGCATAAATCCTCTCTCACCAACACATACCAGGTAGCGGACTTCTACTTCCCTCACTTAAGGTTTACAATTCCTTTTGAAAGTGGCTGTGAAACCCACAGCTTCACTTTGTAGGGCTGAACGCACAATCAGGAAATCTGTGCAGTAAATGAACGCTTCAGCACCCTCTGCCCCACCCACAGCTCAAAGTCATTGCAAATGCACTCTGTACCTGCTTACACTGGCTCCACTAATTCTGCAGGAAAGCAGCCTCGACCGGAAATTCAGAAGCCCGGTTCAAACCCACCCCAACCCCAGTTACCACAGGGACCATAGATACTACCTTTATAGAGTAAAATCCCAAATTTAAAACAAATAAGTTCATTTGGGTCGCTAACCGAAAATCTTACAAAAAGCCTTCTCGTTCACCAGTATCCTTACCAAGTCAGGCAATTCGATGACTCCAGTCCCACTCACATGTTTAACTCTGAAACGCCCTCCAACTTGGCGTAGACCAAGTTCATGGTCAACTTCAGGTGGTCAATGAACTCTGGCCTCGCCTCATGTGCCCAGATCCTGAAAGAGGAATAAAATTAAAGTGTTGAAAAATAAGGACGTACCAGTAAATACATAGTTATTTAAGGATGAATATACAGTCATACACATATTTATAGGGTTCTTTGCCATCTCAGCTATAGCAGCTATAACTGGGAAGCAGCATCTACAGTTACTGGGACGCCTACGTGCGACTCGACTAGCAGCAGTACTCTCAATGGATACGATAAAATATTCCCGTTTCAGCCTGTCACAGCTAAAAAGCACAGCTGCTGTCAAGGTCAGTACAGTCAACAAAGATGTCTTAATGCGTTTAAATGAACTATCGCTGCTTAAAACCGACGGTGTTACATGTCCAGTTTCATTTTCCTGAGAGTCCATAGTTTTGTTTACTGTGGGCGTCACATGTCCCCAGTTTTGTTTCTGTGAGCGTTACCTTATCACTTGTGCCGACAGTATAAAAGAAGGAGTCGAAGGAAAGAGAGAGAGTGAAGATCGCAGACTTCGAGCTATCACGGAACAGCTTGCGATCGAGAAAGGTAAAGTCTAACCCTTACCCTTACCCATACCCAAAGGATTGGGTTAATCAGCGGCACACTGTGCATTGTGGAGTCTGTCCTTCATATGATCCATGGGTGTGGATTTCGTGACAGTCACTTTGTGAAGTCGCTCTCCGTGGACTTCGGAAACGTATTCCTCAGCTAAGATCTTCGGTAACTGTTTCTTCGTTCACTAGCCGCGGAATCTTTGGAATTCATCGTGATCGCCTCGTCGCTGCATTGTGAATCCACAAGTCTCCCCTCTCTCCTATTTCCTGAGTTACTGGGACTCTCTGGACTGCCACTTTAAGACTGTGCTTGAGTGAGATTTGTTAAGAACCGGTTCTAAGTTTGACTGTAAGGGAGCTACAGACGCAAAACACTGTTAACTTCTGTTTAAGAAAGTAGTTTATGTAATTTTCTATATTTTTGAGTAGATGTAAATAAATATAGTGGTTTTAATATTAAAACCCGACTCAATTGTCATCTCTTGCTGCTGGTACGTTATGAAATCGGAACAATGGAAACAACACCGATTGTGGTCGGAAGTGCCCACAGAGGACACCTCGGAGAAGGCGCGGGTGTAGGTCGGGGCTATAAGTGCGTTTAAGGAAACGGGATTTTAAACTCCCTATACCAACTACCTCACTGGCCAGCATGCAGTCTCAGATGAATAAAATCAACTATCTCAGAGCCAGTGTGCTGAATCAGAGGGACGTTAGGACCGCGTGTGTCCTTTGTTTCACCAAATCCTGGTTAACCCGTTCTGTACTGGATGCAGCGATCCGGATCACTGGGTTTACTATACACCATCAGGATAGATCTATAGAGTCTCTCAAAAGCAGAGGTGGAGGAGTATGTCTCATGGTCAACTCTTCTTGGTGCACGAATATATCAGTGCTGTCCCAATTCTGCTCACCAGACCTGGAATATCTAGCAGTAAAGTGTCATCCTTTTAACTTACCAGGGGAGTTCTCCGTGGTTATTCTGGAAGCAGTTCAACGTTCCACCTCAGCCAATGTCAATCAGGCTTCAGATGATCTGAGCAATGGGATCAACATGCATGAAACAGCTCACCCTAACGCCTTCACCATCAATCTGGGGGATCTCAACCTGGCCAGTCTGAAAAAAATCACTAAGCAATTACCATCAACAGCTCACTTGCAATACCAGAGGAAACAACACACTGGACCACTGTTACACCACCATCAAAAATGCCTACCGTGCTATTCCACGCCCTCACTTCAGGAAGTCTGATCACTTGGCTGTACTCCTATTCCCTGAGTATAGGCAGAGACTGAAGACTGCAGCACCAGCAGTGAGGACCAAGAAAGTATGGGCAAGGGAAGTACAGGAGCGCCTACAGGACTGCTTTGAATCGGCGGACTGGACTGTATTCAGGGATTCATCTTCGAACCTGGATGAGTATGCTGCAGCTGTTACTGACTTCATTAAAACCTGTGTGGATGAGTGTGTGCCTACAAAGACTTACTGTACATTCCCAAACCAAAAGCCATGGATGAAGGCTAGATCTGTGGCATTCAAGTCTGGCGACATAGGCCTGTACCAGAAAACCAGGAATGATTTGCGGAGGGCTAGTTCAAGGGTGAAGGGACAATTTCAAATGAGGTCAAAGGCGACATCAGATGCACAGCAACTCAGGCAGGATTTGCAAGACATTACTTCCTACAAAGTGAAACCCAATAGCATAAATGGCAGCGATGCTTCACTACCAGATGAACTCAACGCCTTCTATGCCCACTTTGAAAGGGAGAATATAACTACAGCTGTGACGATCCCTGCTGCACCTGATGACCCTGTGATCTCTGTCTCAGAGGCCAATGTTAGGCTGTCTTTAAAGAGGGTGAACCCTCCCCTCGCGAGGTGGAGGGCCCCGATGGAGTACATGGTAAGGCTCTGAAAACCTGTGCCAACCAACTACTGGGAGTATTCAAGGACATTTTCAACCTCTCACTGCTACAGGTGGAAGTTCCCACTTGCTTCAAAAAGGCAACAAGTATACCAGCGCCTGAGAAGAATAATGTGAGCTGCCTTAACGATTATCTCCCAGTAGCACTCACGTCGACAGTAATGAAATGCTTTGAGAGGTTGGTCATGACTAGACTGAACTCCTGCCTCAGCAAGGACCTGGACCCATTGCAATTTGCCTATCACCACCATAGGTCAACGGCAGACACAATCTCAGTGGCTCTTCACACAGCTTTAGACCACCTGGACAACACAAACACCTATGTCAGTCAGGATGCTGTTCATCGACTATAGCTCAGCATTTAATACCATCATTCCCACAATCCTGATTGAAAAGTTGCAGAACCTGGGCCTCTGTACCTCCCTCTGCAATTGGATCCTCGACTTCCTAACCAGAAGACCACAATCTGTGTGGATTGGTGATAACATCTCCTCCTCGCTGGTGCACCTCAGGGATGTGTGTTTAGCCCACTGCTCTACTCTCTATATACACGACCGTGTGGCTAGGCACAGCTCAAATACCATCTATAAATTTGCTGACGATACAACTATTGTTGGTAGAATCTCAGGTGGTGACAAGAGGGTGTACAGGAGTGAGATATGCTAGCTAGTGGAATGGTGCTGCAGCAACAGCCTGGCACTCAACATCAGTAAGACGAAAGCTGATTGTGGACTTCAGGAAGGGTAAGACGAAGGAACACATACCAATCCTCATTGAGGGATCAGAACTGGAGAGTGTGAGCAGCTTCAAGTTCTTGGGTGTCAAGATCTCAGAGGATCTAATTTGGTTCCAACATATCGATGTAGTTATAAAGAAGGCAAGACAGCGACTATACTTTATTTGGAGTTTGAAGATATTTGGCATGTCAACAAATACACTCAAAAACTTATATAGTTGTACCATGGAGAGCATTCTGACAGACTGCATCACTGTCTGGTATGGAGGGGCTACTGCACAGGACTGAAAGAAGCTGCAGAAGGTTGTAAATCTAGTCAGCTCCATCTTGGGTATCAGCCTACAAAGTACCCAGGACATCTTTGGGGAGCAGTGTCTCAGAAAGGCAGCGTCCATTATTAAACACCTCCAGCACCCAGGGCATGCCCTTTTCTCACTGTTACCATCAGGTAGGAGGTACAGAAGCCTGAAGGCACACACTCAGCGATTCAGGAACAGCTTCTTCCCCTCTGCTATCCGGTTCCTAAATAGACATTGAACCCGTGAACACTACCTCACTTTTTTTTAATATACAGTATTTCTGTTTTTGCACATTTGTTTACTCTATTCAATATACGCAATTGATTTACTTGTTTATTTATTTTTTCTCTCTCTGCTAGATTATGTATTGCATTGAACTGCTGCTGCTAAGTTAACAAATTTCACGTCACATGCTGGTGATAATAAACCTGATTCTGATTCTAAATGGTCAAACAAAACTGTTCCAGAAACAACAATGAAGTATCCTTCCACATCTCTACATCTCTGAGTTTCTACCCGGGACTTGCATGACTGACATTAAACTGAAAGAAAGCCATTAACACAAGGAAGGAAGCCATAAACATCAGCAGACAACCTTCATTGTTGCGTTGCAAGCAAAAGAAAGAGGAACTGACTGCAGAGCAAACAATCCACAACCAGCGGTAGAAAAAGCCACACAGGGTCAACGAAGTGAATTAAATGATTCCCAGAGTATGAAGGTCCTCAGCTCAAGCTGACAGGTAGGTATTCCTCTCTCCTTATTCTACGAACTGACGAAAATGAGAACCAAGTGGGGGGAAGGGGGAGGGCAGCTTGAGAACGCGGAGACCACAGTGGCCTAGGCGACAACTTTGATGCCACAGGGAAGGTTCTGAATTCTTCTTGCCCACAGCTGAGCATTCAGAGGAGTGTTCTCAAAGAAACCATAACATATAGGAGCAGAATGGGACAAATTAGCTCATTTGCCTCATCAAGTCAGCCATTTCATTATGGCTGGTCCACTTTCCCTGAGCTCCAGTCTCCTGCCTTCTCCCCATATCCCTTCATGCCCTGAATGATCATGAATCTATCAACTTCTGCCTTTAATATTCCCAATGACTTCACCTCCACAGCCACCTGTGGCAACAAATTCCACAGGTTCACCATTCTCCGCTAAAGAAGTTCCTCCCCAGCTCCGTTCCAAATGGAAAGTATAAGAAACATTCCTTCAGCGTATGGTGGTCTTTGCTGTACAGTGCAGGAGCTGACGTTTGACTGGAAATATGATAGAGAATTAACACTCAGCTCAATATTGGTGAGACCCGACACAGACTGGGAGACTGTTTAGCTGAACACCTACGCTCTGTCCACCAGAGAAAGCAGGATCTCCCAGTGGCCACACATTTTAATTCCACATTCCATTCCCATTCTGATATGTCTATCCACAGCCTCCTCTAACTGTAAAGATGAAGCCACACTCAGGTTGGAGGAACAACACCTTATATTCCATCTGGGTAGCCTCCAACCTGATGGCATGAACATTGACTTCTCTAACTTCCAATAATGCCCCACCTCCTCCTTGTACCCCATCCGTTATTTATTTATATACACCCATTCTTTCTTTCTCTCTCCTTTTTCTCCC
The DNA here is from genome assembly GCF_030028105.1 of Mobula birostris. NCBI lineage: Eukaryota > Metazoa > Chordata > Chondrichthyes > Myliobatiformes > Myliobatidae > Mobula > Mobula birostris. The sequence goes on from NC_092401.1 coordinate 17,531,233, forward strand.
TCTGTCCCTCTGACTATACTCCTTGCCCATCCTCTGGGTTTCCCCCCCTCCCCCTTTTCCTTCTCCCTGGGCCTCCTGTACCATGATCCTCTCATATCCCTTTTGCCTATCACCTGTCCAGCTCTTGGCTCCATCCCTCCCCCTCCTGTCTTCTCCTATCATTTTGGATCTCCCCCTCCCACTTTCAAATGTCTTACTAGCTCTTCCTTCAGTTAGTCCTGACGAAGGGTCTTGGCCTGAAATGTCGATTGTACCTCTTCCTAGAGATGCTGCCTGGCCTGCTGCGTTCACCAGCAACTTTGATGTGTGTTGCTTGAATTTCCAGCGTCTGCAGAATTCCTCGTGTTTTCGCTCAATATTGCAGATGGGCCAGAGGAACTGCCTACAAGGTCATCCAAAACAGGCAGAAAAGGAGGACCTGCAGTCCTGCTGCATCTTTCATTCATATCTTAACTCAGCACCAGTCTCCAGCCCCATCACTACATCTTTTGATCCCCCTCATGTGCACTCTCCAGCCTTTAGGACTTGATACAGAATTGAACAATGACAGAAAACCACTACCCCTTTTGAGTCAGACTAACCAGACCTGATAGAATGTCATTTACTGAAATGTTACTTCTCTCTAGGTGCTGCTTGACACATGAGTATTTCCAGTATTCGGGTCTTAATGCTCCAGAACATCTCTCACTCCTGCTTTCATTCATACGCTCATCTTCAAAGTCCTCAAGTGACTGAGCCTCCACCGACTCTAGGGTACAGAGTTTCAAAGTGAAGACATCGCATCATCCTCATTTCCCAAACTGTACCCACTGGTCCTAGACTCCTCAGTATCGGGGCAAATCTGCTCCCGCACCGCTGCCACACAGGACTAGGGGTCTGGAGTTAACCCTGATTTCTGGTAACTTCCAGTGACTCTTGGTCAACCCTGACCTCTGGTGACCACTGCAGACCTAGGGTTATCCTTGACCTCTGGTGACTACCAATGAGGCAGGGTTAACCCTGACTTTTGGTGACCTCCGGCAGCCTCTGGTGCTATATGGAGTGCCCCTCTCCGGCAGGTATTGTATTTTCCTCCCACAGGTAGGTGAATTGGCCCGGTGCCAGTTGCAGACAACATGCGAGTGGTGGGAGACATGAGGAAGAAGTGATCAAAGGAAATCAGAATCCCTTTATTGTACTTATTTTATAAGTGAAAGACTGAGAAGTGACTGCAAAACTGTGAATTCTAGAAGTTCCCTCTCATCCATGACTTTGGAAAATACAGCTCTGGTCTTCTCACCATCTCATACTGCAAACCACCACTCCTGCAGCAATCTCCACTACACCGTCTGCTGTAACTGTGTCCTCTCTCTGGCAAGGAGACAATTCTGCGCTTCCCCATCCCTTCGTTCAGTTCCTCACATAACAAAGGACAACACATCATGCTGCTCTTAAAGGTTGGCTGACAGTGATTTATGTACAAGCACACACCGCTCCCTTTGAATATTAACACTGCCCGACACTTCGCCACTTAACAAATACATTATTTGTGTGCCAAGGTAGACAAGCTATGCCAGACAACACATGCTGGAACGTTGCGTGCAGTTCTGGTGACCACACTATAGGAAGGATGTGAACAAGCAAAAAGATTCACAGGCACGCTGTTGGAACTGGAGAACTTCAGAATCAGATTTATTAACACCAGCATGTGCTGTGAAATTTGTTATAAAGAGCTGTAGGGAGAGACTAGAATGGCTGGGATTGTTGTTCCCTGGAGTGTAGGAAGCTGAGAGATGACCTCACAGGTGTACAAACATTTTGAGGGGCTTAGATAGGATGAATGATCACAGTCTTTGTCGCCCAGGGTTGGGGAATTTAAAACTAGAGGACTAGGTTTATGGTTGAGAGAGCCAAGATTTAAAGGGGAACTGAGAAGCTTTTCCACAGAAAATGCCAGACAAATGTTCATTCTGAACGCCGCTGCTCGCTTTTATTGTTTGCACGGTGTGTGGGTTTTTTTCCTCTGCTCACTAAGTGTTAGTTGGCCTTTTTTTTTTAAATCGTTTCTTTGCAGTTTCTTGTTTTGTGGCTGCCTGTAATCAGACGAGTCTCAAGGTTGTGTATAGATATGTGCTTTGTGAATAAATGTAGTATATGTGCTTTGTTAATAAGTATAGTATATGTGCTTTGTTAATAAGTATAGTATATGTGCTTTGTTAATAAATGTAGTATATGTGCTTTGTTAATAAGTATAGTATATGTGCTTTGTTAATAAGTATAGTATATGTGCTTTGTTAATAAATGTAGTATATGTGCTTTGTTAATAAGTATAGTATATGTGCTTTGTTAATAAGTATAGTATATGTGCTTTGTTAATAAGTATAGTATATGTGCTTTGTTAATAAGTGTAGTATATGTGCTTTGTTAATAAGTATAGTATATGTGCTTTGTTAATAAATGTAGTATATGTGCTTTGTTAATAAGTATAGTATATGTGCTTTGTTAATAAGTATAGTATATGTGCTTTGTTAATAAGTATAGTATATGTGCTTTGTTAATAAGTATAGTATATGTGCTTTGTTAATAAGTGTAGTATATGTGCTTTGTTAATAAGTATAGTATATGTGCTTTGTTAATAAGTATAGTATATGTGCTTTGTTAATAAGTGTAGTATATGTGCTTTGTTAATAAGTATAGTATATGTGCTTTGTTAATAAGTATAGTATATGTGCTTTGTTAATAAGTGTAGTATATGTGCTTTGTTAATAAGTGTAGTATATGTGCTTTGTTAATAAGTATAGTATATGTGCTTTGTTAATAAATGTAGTTTGAAGTTTGAAGTGGTTGAGCTGGGTACAGTTACAACACTGAAAGATATTTGGACAAGTACAAGGGTAGGACAGATTTAGAGGGACTAGGAACCAAACACAGGCAGAAAGGACAAGCTCACGTTGGTATCTGGGCCAGCATGAACTACCCGGACTGAAGGGTGTGTTCCCTGATTTTTATCTGTGGTGTATACAACTGTTGGATAAAAAGGCAGGTGGGTGGGTTAGTAAGTTTGCAGATGACGCAAAGATTGTAATTGTGGACAGAATGTAGGGCTGTCAAAGGATAAACCAAGACATAGATCAGTTACAGATATGGGCAAAGAAATGTCAAATGGAGCGTGGTCTGGGCAAGTGAAAGTGCATAGTCAATGGCAGAATCCTTAAGCATTAATGTAGGGGGACCTCGGGGTCAAGTCCATAGCGCTCTGCAAGTGGCCATGCAAGTTGATAGGGTAAAGAAGGTACATGATATGCTTGCTTTTATTGGTTAGATATACACATAAGTGATGAAATCATGTTGCCGGTGTATAAAACTTACTCTTGGAGTATTGTGTGCAATTCTGGTTGCCTGTTATAGGAAGGATGTGAAGGATTTGGAGTGGGTGCAGGTCTAGACTAAACGGCATGTGCTATAGAGAGAGGCTGGACAAACCTGGGCTATATTTTCTAGTACCAGGGGCTGAGGGTTGACCTGATAAGGAGTGCACATATCTACGAGAGGCACGGATATGGTAGGCAGTCAGAATCATTTACTCGGGGTAGAATTGTCAAATCCCTGAGGCTATGTGCTAAGGTGAAAGGAGAAAGGAGATACGCACAGTTAAGTTTTAATTTCACACAGAGACCTGTGGATTCCTGGAACAGGCTGCTGGGGTGTTGGTGTCTAAGAGGCTGTTAGATACTCACGGAAATATGAAGGGAATGGAGGGTTGCGGATCATGTACAGGCAAGAGAGTGTGTGGGCACGTGGCCAAATGGTTAAGGCATTGGACTAGCGACCTGAAGGTCGTGAGTTCGAGCCCCAGCCGAGGGAACGTGTTGTGTCCTTGAGCAAGACAGTTAATCACACATTGCTCTGCGACGACACTGGTGCCAAGCTGTATGGGTCCTAATGCCCTTCCCTTGGACAACATTGGTGCCGTGGAGAGGGGAGACTTGCAGCATGGGCAACTGCTGGTCTTCCATACAACCTTGCCCAGGCCTGTGAAGACTTTCCAGGCGCAGATCCATGGTCTTGCAAGACTAACGGATGCCTTTACAGGCAAGAGTGATTCAGTTTAATTCAGGACTACGTTCAGCGCAAACATCACGGGCTGAGGATTTGTTCCTGTGCTGTACTGTACTGTACTGTACAGTATGTATTACTATGACTCTAAGCCCACATTTTTCCATTGAATACTTCATCTGCCATATTATGATCACTCCCCGTGAAGTCTCGTTACAACCTCCACCTGACACACATCCTGTCTAGTGCTGTAACGTCAATAAAGCTGGACATTTTGGTCACAGAATCAACTGTCCGATGCAGTAGATAAGCTCAGATCCCTGCAGTATCCTGCAACCCGGCAAGAATCCATTTACCCCCTCACCTTACAGCTGTTAATTACTTCACAATCGCCTTGTGCGGTATTAATTAAATTCTGTAATATAGAAATACAAAAGGTGATTTCATGGAGACATGCATGTAGAAATTGATTAGCATGAATAAAGCCTAGTTAAACGGTCAGATTATGAAATAGTTAACAGATGTTTTGTTCCAGGGCCCATTCGAAGGAAATTTAGTAGTGCATGGGAGGTTCAAGAATTTGTCCTATATTCTGCCATTAGAGAATTGTGTAAAACTGGGTTAGTTAGGTAGTTGAAGCAGGTAGTCCAGAGATGAGGTATGGTGAATAGGATGAATATTGGACAGAGTTGGTGCATTTAGTGAGCAGAGGTGTCAGGATGAAGGTAGCCACTGGGAAATGGTAGAGATCTATATTTAGGAGGGGTTACAATGGTTGAGCGGAGAGCTTGTACATTAGTAACCAGGAAGGGGTTATTAGAGTTGGGGAAAGTTGGCTGTTGATAGTTGGGGTGTTGTCAAATGGTGATTGGGTTGAATGGTGAGTTGAGGAATAAGGGATGTTGCAGTGAGAGTTGTTGGCAGAGAAGAGATGAGAATTAATCTTAAAAATGACTTGCTTAAGTCTGGTTCTCAGCATCAACCCGATATGATGTTGCAGGCCATATGCTTAAAAATAAAATTCCTGGGAACGGTGTCCGGGTGTGCAGTATCCCTCAACCCAAACAATCCACTTGTCCTCACTCAAATGTCGAATACAGTAGATAAGCACAGATCTCTGAAGTATCCCACAAACCGGGAAAAATCCACTTATCCCACTCCTTGTTTTCTGCTGAATAATCAGCTCCTGGGTTGTTCATCTTTCTCTTCTATGGGAACTTTCCAAACATGGAACAGTGCAGTAACAGGCCCTTCACCCCACAATAGCTTGATTATCCCAAACTATTTAAACTAGTAATTAAAAGCCTAACTAAACACATTATACTGACACAATGTCCATCCCCATCCATTCTCTATCCTTTCAGACTGCTATCAAAAATCTCAATACAGCACACCTACTGTTCCCTGATCACCCTGGTTATTCAGTCTTCATAGAAGTCGGCATTGACTCTATCGATCCTGTTATTTTTCTGTTACTTCAACTTTCATTTTAGATCCCAGCATTCCCTGTGTCACTCACAAGGCCAAAGGTCAGTGATTCCCCATTTTCTCCTTCCTTTCTGAAATGGTTGGGTTGTCTGTCAACCATTGGTTGGGTTAAGTGCAATAAAGTTGGACTTCACCTAAACACTAAAAATTCAGAGTACATGGCATTTAACTGCAACGAGGGTACTCTCAAGACCATAAAGAATGATACCATTAAGAAAGTCTTTGACCACAAGTACGTCGGGTCAAGAATGATGAGTTCGGAGAAGGACATAAAGATATGGAAGGCACTGACGTGGAGGGCTATGAACAACACTAAGGAAATCTGGAAGTTGAACCTGACCAGAGGGCTTAAAAAGAGGATCTTCATAGCAGTCATAGAGTCCATTCTCACATACGGATGCGAGATGTGGACACTCACCATGACTATGCGAAAGTCTCTGGATGGTTGCTATACACGAATGCTCCGGATGGTTCTTGACGTGAGTTGGCAACAGCACATGACGAACATCGAGCTCTATTAGCAACCCACCGATGCTCACCACTAAAATCAAGGTGAGAAGACTGCAACTAGCGGGGCACTGTCTACGTCACCCCGAGCTACCTGCCAGCCTAGTCATCATATGGGAGCCCAAGCACGGGAGGATGAACCCTGGGCGCCCTTCCAAGACTATGGTCAACACGCTCCAAGAAGACAGCGGTGCGGCTAATGTAGATGAACTGAACACACTGATGAGGGAGAGGGAGAAGTGGAGAGCCCATCATCATGCCCGACGCCGGCCCCCTAGGCCTGAGTCGACGTAGTAGTAGTAGTTTCTGAAATGGCAAGGGTACGTTGAATCTTGAAAGGCCTTGATAGAGAGAATGTGGAGAGGATGTTTCCTGTGGTGGGGGAGCCTCGGACCAGAGGGCATAGCCTCAGAATAAAGGGGCATCCTTTTACAACAGAGTTGAGGAAGAATTTCTTTAGTCAGAGGAATGGTGAATCTATGGAATTTGTTGCCACAGGCAGCTAAGGAGGCCAAGTCATTGGGTATAGTGAAGGCAGAGGTTGGTAGATTCTTGATTAATCAGGGCATGAAGGGATATGGGGAGAAGGCAGGAAATTGGGGCTGAGGAGCAAAATGGCAGAGCAGACATGATGGGCCAAATGGTCTTATTTGCAACCTTCCAAAGTGCAATCTGTCGAAACCTGGAACATGACAACCAGAACATTCAGTTTGTAAAGACCATAAGATATAGGAGAAGTAGGCCATTCAGCCCATCGAGTATGCTCCACCATTCAATCATGGGCTGATCCAATTCTTCCAGTCATCCCCACTCCCCTGCTTTCACCCCATACCCTTTGATGCCCTGGCTAATCAAGAACCTATCTATCTCTGCCTTAAGTACACCCAATGACTTGGCCTCCACAGCCGCTCATGGCAACAAATTTCACAGCTTTACCACACTCTGACTAAAGTAATTTCTCCACATCTCTGTTCTAAATGGACGTCCTTCAATCCTGAAGTCATGCCCTCTTGTCCTAGACTCCCCTACCATGGGAAATAACTTTACCATATCTAATCTGTCAGGCCTTTTAATATTTGGAATGTTAAAACCGTCTCAATTCCTGCATTTCAGCTGTTTTGCATTTGTAAATTTCCAAGCCCACTGCAGTATTTTCTGTGCAATAATCCATGTTATTATTATTTCTGTGCAATAATACATGCCTCAAGATGCTGCTGGACCCACAGAATTTCTGCAAGAATTATTTTTTGTTCATTGGAAGGTATGATGCAGACAACTGGTGGTTATTGTTCCAAAACAAAAATAATGCACAAGTTGTTTAAAACAGAACATTCCTTTAATGACACAGAAACCCTACAGGAAAATCTGCAATTTTGCTGCCCTCATTTCCCATTGTTCTGTATTCTGCCAAAACTTTTGGCAACCTTTCTCCCTATCCACAGCTCCACCAGCATTCATGTTGTCTGCAAACTTATTATCTGCTGAACTCTATTTTGCCCAGGTCATTTTAATCACGAGGTTCCAGCACTACAGAAAGCTACCTCCAGACCTCCATTCCCACCATAACTCTCTTCTCAGTCCAGATCCCTCACCACTGTATAAATGTCAATTAAATCTTCCCTCAGCTTTCACAAGAGTTCCACCCTTTATAAACTGTCCTTACAACTCTAGATCTCCATCACAGAACCATAATCTTTTCTTCATGTCTTCACGTCCCTCCTGCAATGTGGAGATTAGAACACTGCAGCTGACGCAGAAACCATTATGTGCACAGAATCAGCACCAACCCCCTTACTTGTGTACTCGAGGCCTCCAATTATAAAGCACAAGAACACTGGATGCATTCTCAACTTCCCTTTAATGGCCTTTGGAACATCCTAAAGGTTGCTGGATGTTTGCAAATGTCTCCACTTGGAGTCCTAGCCAAAAACAAGTGAAGTTGCTGGTGCAGGGAACTAAGTATGAAGAATGATCGGGTAAAGTGGAACCAACAGAGACTCCTTCTCAATTCACTCCTAGAAATCAGTTTGATTGGCGAGTATAATTGTGAAGAAAGCACGGCAGCTTCCTTAGAAGCCTGCAGAGATTCAGCGTGACATCTAAAACTTTGAAAAACTTCTATAGATGTGTAGTGCAGACTGTACTGACTGGTTGCCTTCACAGCCTGATATGGAAACACCAATGCCTTTGAACAGAAAATCCTACAAAAGTTAGTGGGTGCAGCCTAGTCTGACCCAGGCAAAGCCCTTCCAACTATGAGCGCATCTACACAAAACACTGTAGTAGGAAAGCAGCATCCATCACCAAAGATCCTCACCACCCAGGCCATGCTCTTTTCTCGCTGCTGCCATCAGCTAGAAAATACAAGAGCCTCACGACTCACACCACCACGTTCAAGAACAGCTACTACCCCACAACCATCAGGCTCTTGAACAAAAGGTGTTAACTACACTCACTTGCCCATCCATTGAGACGTTCCCACAACCAATGATCTCAGTTTAAGGATTCTTTATCTTGTTATTTCTTGCTGTTTATTTATATTTTCATTTGCACAGTCTGTTGTCTTCTGCACTCTGGACTATCTTTCATTGCTCCTGTTATAGATACTGATCTATAGGTTTGCTGATTATGCCCGAGGGAAATTGAATTTCAGGGTTGGACGCAGTGGTATATATGCACTCTGAAAATAAAATTTACTTTGAACTTTCAGATAAACATCTTGTTTCAGGTAGAATAAAGGACGGAAGAATTTAACAGTTACACATTACACAGCACAGTACAGGCCCTTCAGCCCAAAATGCTGGGCAGAACTTTTAATCCTCATGCACAGCCCCAAACCCTCCATTTCTCTTACATCTCTACGAGTCTCATAAATGTTCCCATTATATCAGCCAATACCATCACCCCCGGCAGTGCATTCCAGTTCCCCACCACTCTGTGTGTAGAGACCTACCTCTGCTATACTTTCCTCTCCTCCCCCGGTACTGGCCATTGACACCCTGGGAAAAAGGTGCTAGATGCCCACTCTCTATCTATGCCTCTTATGGTCATGTCATCTTCTATCGTCATCTCTCATCTTCCTTCGCTCCAAAGGGGAGAGCCCCAGCTCACTCAGTCTTTCAGTGTCATCTCAGGAGGTGACACACCGGGCTGTGAGAACTGATTCCTGTCTTCGCCAACAGAATACACCACGGACTCGCACTGTTACAGCTCAGAGTTCGCAGCTCAATCCCGGCACCCTGTGCAAGGAGTTTGTAGGTTCTCCCATGGAATGTGTGGGTTTCCTCCGGGTGCTCCCGGTTTTCTCCCACAGACCAAAGACGAACCAGTTACTTGGTCACTGTCGATTGCCCTGTGATTAGGCGAGGGTGAAATTGGGATTGCTGGGGTAGCACAGCTCATTGGGACTATTCCGCACTGCATCTCCAAATAAAAATAAATACCTCAACCCACCAGTAAATCAGCCAGTGGTGGATAACCGCAGACAATTGAGTCTGTGTTTGGGAGAATGAGAGCGATAAAATAAATAATGTACAAAACACACCCTGAAAATCACAAATAATTGGTTCAGTTCAACAATGCTAACAACCTGCTGTGCTCCAGCCACTGACTTGTTCCACCATGGTCACCAATGCCCAAGAGAACAAATACTCATTTCCCAAAGAACGGCAACAGCACTTGAAATCTCTGCTCAGAGTGACAGACAAGGTGGTATAAAACGTAGAATCAGCTGCCAGTGAAAATAGATGAGGCGGATATAGCGCTTAAAAGGCCCTGGGAGAGCGCACCTTAGCTGGCATGGACAAGTTAGGACCAAGGGTCTGTTTAGCTGCTGTGAGGGCACATCACAAAGATGAGATACTAAAACAGAATTTGCAGGAACAAATGGGGGAGGGTGGAGGGGCTGTGGGTTTGGGAGGAGGGAGCTGGAACGGGGAAAGGACACAGTGTCGGTGGGGGAGGGGGAAATGAGGATGGGGGGAGGGGAAAGACAAGGCCGGGAGTGATGGTGGTAGTGGGGCCGGGAAGACATGGTCGGGACGGACGGTGGGGAAAGTAAAGGACGGGATGCGACAGACGGACGGGGGGGGGGGTAGAAAAGGAGGGCTCGGGCGGGGGGGGGAGAAAAGGACGGGTCGGGCGGGAGGGGGGAGAAAAGGACGGGTCGGGCGGGAGGGGGGAGAAAAGGACGGGTCGGGCGGGAGGGGGAGAAAAGGACGGGTCAGGCAGGGGGGGGGAGAAAAGGACGGGTCGGGCGGGGGGGGGAGAAAAGGACGGGTCGGGCGGGGGGGGGAGAAAAGGACGGGTCGGACGGTGGGGTGGGGAGAAAAGGACGGGTCGGATGGTGGGGAAAGTAAAGGACGGGTCGGACGGTGGGGAAAGTAAAGGACGGGTCGGACGGTGGGGAAAGTAAAGGACGGGTAGGACGGTAGGGTGAAGAGAAAAGGACGGGTCGGACGGTGGGGAAAGTAAAGGACGGGTCGGATGGTGGGGTGGGGAGAAAAGGACAGGTCGGACGGTGGGGGGAAAGTAAAGGACGGGTCGGATGGTGGGGTGGGGAGAAAAGGACGGGTCGGGCGGGAGGGGGAGAAAAGGACGGGTCAGGCAGGGGGGGGGAGAAAAGGACGGGTCGGGCGGGGGGGGGGGAGAAAAGGACGGGTCGGACGGTGGGGTGGGGAAAGTAAAGGACGGGTCGGACGGTAGGGTGAAGAGAAAAGGACGGGTCGGACGGTGGGGAAAGTAAAGGACGGGTCGGATGGTGGGGAAAGTAAAGGACGGGTCGGACGGTGGGGTGGGGAGAAAAGGACAGGTCGGACGGTGGGGGGAAAGTAAAGGACGGGTCGGACGGTGGGGTGGGGAGAAAAGGACAGGTCGGACGGTGGGGGGAAAGTAAAGGACGGGTCGGATGGTGGGGTGGGGAGAAAAGGACGGGTCGGACGGTGGGGTGGGGAGAAAAGGACGGGTCGGACGGTGGGGGGAAAGTAAAGGACGGGTCGGACGGTGGGGGGAAAGTAAAGGACGGGTCGGACGGTGGGGTGGGGAGAAAAGGACAGGTCGGACGGTGGGGGGAAAGTAAAGGACGGGTCGGATGGTGGGGTGGGGAGAAAAGGACGGGTCGGACGGTGGGGGGAAAGTAAAGGACGGGTCGGATGGTGGGGTGGGGAGAAAAGGACGGGTCGGACGGTGGGGGGAAAGAAAAGGACGGGTCGGACGGTGGGGGGAAAGAAAAGGACTGGATCAATGAGAAAGACTGTGTTGGGGGAGACGAGACGAGGTCGGGGGAATGGATAAGGAGCTGGGGGAGGGGGTTGTGAATTCTTTTGTCTGAAACTGTCCGACTGCAGAAATGTGTTGCGGGAGCGGGGGGACGGTGTAGGAGCGGGGTAGGTTGCTGGGCGTGAGAGGGGTCTGTGGGAAGGGAGGGGTCGGAGCAGTGATCGGTGTCGGGTTTATCCACCGCCAGCCGGGACAGCCGGACTGCGGTTGGTTCCGCCGACTTGTTGCTCAGCGTTCGCGGCTCCGACAGGACGACTGAAGCCGCTTCCCGCACCCAAGATGCACGGCGCAACGCTACATTGACACCCTCCCCTCCAGTTACTCACAGCAGCTGCTCCCAAGCCGGTTCCCGCCGCACCGTTCTCCAGCAGCACCCCGCCCCCGGGCACAGGACTCCGCCCACCGGGCCAGAGCCCCGCCCCGGGCACAGGACTCCGCCCACCGGGCCAGAGCCCCGCCCCCTAGACCAGTACTCCGCCCACTGGGCCAGGGCCCCGCCCCCAGATCCAGGACTCCGCCCACTGTGCCAGAGCCCCGCCCCTGGGAATAGAACTACTCCCACCTGACCGGAGTGTCACCCACATGGCCAGATCTCCGCACCGAGTACCCCAGGTTCCTCCCGACCACCAGCACCAGTTTATCCCACCACACCTGCCTCTCGTCCCTCAGCCTCCGATGATTGTCCGATCTAGGCCCCTCTGCCCACTCTGCTATCAATCAACAGAGAGTGCGTTAGCACAGCCGGGATCACATGCCCTTCTGCTGTAACAGAGACTCAGCTTTAGCTGGAAACTGCCAACGGGCCACAAAAAGTAAGATCCCTGTGAGGGATGGAATACTGAAATATTCAACAACAGGTCTGGCTGTGTACGGTCAAAGTGGCATCCTCCTACTTTGGCCTTTCAAACATCCTGACCCACTGCCACTTGCCACTTAACTGGAATCCATCTCCCTGGCCTTACATTAATCCCTGGAGCATTTGGACAGTAACGCACATCGGACTATTGTTTATCGACTGCCCTTCTGCCTTCAATATTATAATTCCAAGCAGTGTTCTGATAAGGGGCTTTGGCCCAATCATTGACTGTTCATTCCCCTTCATAGATGCTACCTGATGTGCTGAGTTCATATAGGAGCAGAAGTAGGCCATTCGGCCTATCAATTCTGCTCTGCCTTTCAATCATGGGCTATCCACTTCTTCCACTCATCACAACTCCCCTACTTTCACCCTTTGATGCCCTGGCTAATCAAGGACCTATGTATCTCAGCCTTAAATACGCCCAATGACTTGGCCTCCACAGCTGCTCGTGGCAACAAATTCCGCAGATTTACCACTCTCTGACTAAAGTAATTTCTCCGCATCTCAGTTCTAGAAGGATGTCCTTCAATCCTGAAGTCGTGCCCTCTTGTCCTAGAATCCCCTACCATGGGAAATAACTTCACCATATCTAATCTTTACAGGCCTTTTAACATTCAGAATGTTTCTATGAGATCCCCCCCTCATTCTCCTGAACTCCAGGGAACACAGCCCAAGAGCTGCCAGATGTTTCTCATACGTTAACCCTTTCATTCCTGGAATCATTCTTGTGAATCTTCTCTGAACCCTCTCCAATATCAGTATATCCTTTCTAAAATAAAGAGCCCAAAACTGCACACAATACTCCAAGTGTGGTCTCACAAGTGCCTTATAGAGCCTCAACATCACATCCCTGCTCTTATATTCTATACCTCTGGAAATGAATGCCAATATTGCATTCACCTTCTTCACAACCGACTCAACCTTGAGGGTGTCTTGCACAAGGATTCCCAAGTCCTTTGCATCTCTGCATTTTGAACTCTCTCCCCATCTAAATAATAGTCTGCCATGTTTATTTCTTCCACCAATGTGCATGACCATACACTTTCCAACATTGTATTTCATTTGCCACTTCTTTGCCCATTCCCCTAATTTATCTTAGTCTCTCAGCAGGCTCTCTGTTTCCTCAACACTACCGGCTCCTCCACCTATCTTTATATCATCGGCAAATTCAGCGACAAATCCATTAATACCATAGTCCAGATCATTGACATACATCGTAAAAAGCAGTGGTTCCCACACCGACCCCTGTAGAACTCCACTGGTAACCGGCAGCCGCCCAGAGTAGGATCCCTTTATTCCCACTCTCTGTTTTCTGCCGACCAGCTGATGCTCCACCCATGCTCGTAACTTCCCTGTCATTCCATGGGCCCTTATCTTGCTAGGCAGCCTCAAGTGCCACACCTTGTCAAAGGCCTTCTGAAAATCCAAGTACATCACATCTTCCGCATCACCTTTGTCTATCCTGCTTGTAATCTCCTCAAAGAATTGCAGTAGGTTTGTCAGGCAGGATTTTCCTTTCAGGAAACCATGCTGACTCTGGCCTATCTTGTCATGTGTGTCCAGGTACTCCATAATCTCATCCCTAACAATTGATTCCAACAACTTCCCAACCACCGATATCAGGCTGACCGGTCTATAGATTCCTTTTTGCTGCCTCCCACTCTTCTTAAATAGTGGAGTAATATTTGCAATTTTCCAGTTATCCAGTACAATGCCAGAATCTATCGATTCTTGAAAGATCATTGTTAGTGCCTCCATAATCTCTCCAGCTACTTCCTTCAGAACCCAAGGGTGCATTCCATCAGGTCCAGGAGATTTATCCGCCCTCAGACCATTAAGCTTCCTGAGCACCTTCTCAGTTGTAATTTTCACTGCATTTTCTTCCAGGTGTGGAGCACCTTTGCTTGAGACACTGGTCATAATATTTCACGTATGTTACAGGGTTGTTTTGGTTTCAATAGGTTCAGTGAGTGGCTCAAGGAGTAGAGAGAGAGGAAGAGTTCCGACTCGCAAGACAATGATTTCAGTTCAACAGGGTTCATTTAATCCTAGAGAGCTATGAAAACACGTCCTCTCTGGTCCACCAAGTCTGCACTTCCAGGCGTCTGCATCTGGCCCCAGATTCTACCCTCTCCTACATGCAAAGGGCACTTTACATTGGCCAATTAACCTGCTCAGTTTGGGGGGGGGGGGTGAGAACAAACCTATGCAGTCATAGGTTTGGAGAATGCGTAGACCACTCAGACTGTAATAGACTTCAAGATGGGTCTGGGTCCCTGAGGCTGACAGACAGAATCTCTGTGCCACGGAACCCTCCATTAGCGGTAAATGGGGCAACATTTGCAGTGATGGAAATCTGAAGCAAAAGCAGAAAATCCTGGAGATTGTCACCAACATCTGCGGAAAGAGAAAAGCTTCGAATCAATGACCACTTGTCAGATCTGGCTTCTGAAGGGTCTTTGAACTGAAATGTTCTTTCCACAGATGCTGCCTGGGCTGCAGAGAGGGTTGGGGTAGAGGGGTGGTGGGGTGGCGGAGGGGGCTGGGGTGCTGGAGAGGGAGCACGGCGGCAAGGGGGAGGGGAATAGAGGAGAGGTGGGGGGAGAGAAAGGGAGAGAAGGGGGAGAGGGATATTGTTAGGGGTGTCACCAACCAAGGCATATCAAATAATAACAGTTAGGAAAAGGACCGAAGAAGAGGGGAGATGTGCAGTGATTGGAGTCTGGAATACGCGGTCAGGGGTCTAGTGGAGCAGGTTCAGCTTCAGTGTTCAGTTGAGAGGCAGACAAATTAATTTGTGGGCTGTGGGGAGAGGGTGAGGAGCAGGCACCAACACACAGGGCTGGGAGAGACTTGACGCACCGACCAGCTCTGAGTTTGGCTTCTCCAGTGCATAGAGGGGAGCCTATTGTGAGATCACCAGTACACCAAAGTAGGGGGAAGGTTGGTGAATGGCTTCAGACAGGAGGAGTGTTTGGAATGAGACAAAAAGGAGCTGGAGCTACTCAGCAGGTTAGGCAGCATCCGTAGTGGGAGATGGACTGTTGGTATTTCAGGTCAACGCCCTTCACCAGGACTCAGTGTTGGATCCTTGCGAGATGCAAAGCGAGAGATAAAATGTCAAATGTTGCCTCTCCAGTGACAACGTGGTAAAGGGAGTGGGCGAAGGTGGGAGTCACACAGCAAGCAGACCCTTCAGGGTACTGAGGTGGGAAGGGTAGGGTTGAATGTGTGTTGATTGTGGGAACTGAAGGAGTGGAAGGTGAGGATAAGTTATCTGTAAACTGGGTGAGAGGAGAAATCCTGGCATCAAAGGTCAGACAGCCATTACTCAGATAGCATGCAAACAGGCACATCGGCCCACCTCATTCATGCTAACCCAGATGCAAGTCCCAGTTGTCCACATTGGATCCATATCCCTCTGAGCCTCTCCTACCCACAAACCAAATCCCTCTAAACCAACATACCACATGTCGCCATGTACTCTGACATTGGTGGAACCCAAGTGCGGTGGAATGACTGACTTGGTAGAGATGACGATGGGAGTTTATTCGTAATAATTCTGAAAGAACATCGGTGGCTTGGGAAGTGACACCGCGAGGAGTGACATTCTCAAAACTAGTACCCTGTGATTAGCACTAACTGGGCATCCGCTTAAATAATACAAGTCACACGGAACCCCTGAGCATATCAAAATGAACTTAACAAGTTTAAATAGAAGGCACCAGGAGACCACCTTACAAGGAGTGAGTTGCTCAAGACAAACACAAGGAAGTCTAAATGATTAACAACTGGCATTAAACAACAATTAACCAATTCAGGTGCTCTAAAAACCTCGGAGCCCAATGCTCTCCTGTGCCTGCACAGGCCCAAAGAACTCATTACAGGGCCCCCCCTCCCTATGGCTAGCACCTGACGGCCCAGGGAGACCCGAAAGCTTAAAATCCAGGGACAACTTGAAAGACCTGGGGAACTCGGGAGGGACCTAGAGAGGCAGAGGTCTGTGGACCTCGAAAAGCAGAAAGACTTGGGGACTCCAAGAGACAGAGAGGCTTGAGAACCACAAGAGACTGAGACCTGGGAACCTCAAGCAAAACCAGGGAACCTTGTGCAGAGTCCAAAGAGGGAGGTTTGGGAGGCTTTGAGACAGGGAGAACATTTAAAACAAGTTGGAAACATTTTTTTAAAAAACCTTGGAAACCTTGGTAACATTGAAAACAAATCCTTGGAAACCTTGAATAAAAGCCTTGGAAACATCGAAAAATGCTGCAGAAACATTGGGGGAAAAAGCTGGGAGATGTTGAATAATGTCTTGAGAACATTAAAAAAAACATAGGAAACATTGAAAAAAAACAATCTAGGAAACATTAAGAAAAACAATCTCAGAAACATTGAAAAAACCTTAGAAACACCAACAAAAATGTTGAAAAACCTTGGAAAACCTTGGAAATCTTGGGGTAAAACTTTGGGAACGTGGGTGGTGCAGTAACATAATGGTGAGCACAACACTTTACAGTACCGGCAACCTGAATTCAATTCCTACCGCTGCCTCTAAAGAGTTTGTATGTTCTCCCTGTGACAGCGGGGGGGGGGGGGGCATCCTCCAGGTGCTACAAGTCCAAAGAATGGATCAGCTCATGATAAAATGGCGGAGCAGACTCGATGGGCCGAATGGCCGACTTCTGCTCCTTTGTCTTATGGTCTTATGGTCATACCAGTTGGTAGGTTAATTGATCATTATAAATTGTCCCATGATTAAGCAACAATTAAATCAGAGATTGCTGGATTGAAAGACCAAAAGGGATTACTCAATAATAAATAAATAACATTGGCAGGCGGGGAGGGAGAACAGAAAAGCTTGAATAAAAAGCAGCTTGGAAACCTTCACAATAACATGGAAATCTTGAAAGAACCTTGGAAAAAACCTTGCAAGCAATGGAGAAAACCTTGGAAATATTGAGAAGACACCTGGAGACATTGAAAAACAATGGAAATCTTTAAAAAAAAACACATTTAAATCTTTGAAGGAAAACCTTGGAAACATTCAAAAATCACCTTGGAATATCAAAAAAAAATGGAAATCTTGAAAAAATCTTAGAAATCTTGAAAAAACTTTCGAAACTTTGGGCAAAAAACTTCGGAAACTTTGGAAAAATATTTGAAACATTAATAAAAAACATTGAAAAAAACCTTGGAAACATTGAAAAATCTTGGAAACTTTAAAAACACCTTGGAAATCTTAAAGAAATACTTTGGAAACTTTGGAAAAAAACATCAAATACATTGAAAAAGTCCTAGGAAAACCGAAAGATCCTTGAGAGTCTTGAACGCTTGGGCTGGGACGTTCGGGCGGGGCGCTTGGGCTGGACGCTTAGGCCAAATGCTCAAACACAGAGAAAACTCTGAGACCCAGCAACTTAAGACCTTGAAAACGTGAAATTCGAAATCTGGGCGGGCCCCTCTCACCGCCAGCCGGCTAGTTCTTGGTGCCTGTTGGTGAGGTCTGGCGATGAGGCATTTTGCCAGATGACCTGGACAGTCTGCTCAGGGAACCACCCCACTGCGTCGTTCTCCTGCAGGGCCTGCAGGACATTCCGTGTCGACCACTACCTGATGGCCCTGTGGTCAAAGGCGCTGTTCCGGAAGAACTTCTCCACGAAGGCCAAGTAGTGCGGCAACGTCCAGCTGACTGGGGCGTTGCGCGGTAATGGGGCCAGACCCATCCTTCGTAATCAGGGCGACAGGTAGAACTTCGGCACGTGGTGGTACTTCGTGCCCACATATCTGGGTTCCACACGCAACCTGATGCAGCCACACACGAAGCTGGCCATCAGGGTGAGGGCGACATTGGGGACGTTTTTGCCCCCATTGTCCAGGGACTTGTGCATGGTGGCCCGTCTGACCCACTCCATCTTGGATCCCCAGACGAATCTGAAGACGGCTCGGGAGATTTCCGAACTGCAGGAGCGGGGGACGGGTCACACTTGCGCCAAGTACAACAGCTCTGAGAGCACCTCACACCTGATGGCCATGTTCTTCCCCGTTATCGATAGTCCCACTTTCTGTTTCACTTTAGCAGTCCGCTCCAGACAATCGTTATTGCACGCCTCGCACCCCCCCCCCAACTCCCCGAACCAGATCCCCAACACCCTCATGTAATCAGACCTGATGGTGAAGGGGGACACTGGATCGGTCGGGCCATTTGCCGAGGAGCATGGCTTCGCTCTTCGTGCGGTTGACCCTGGCCCCCGACGCCAGCTCAAACTGGTCGCAGATGCCAATCAACCTGCGAACTGGCCTCGGATCAGAGCAGGAGACGGTGATATCGTCCATGTACAGGGAGGTTTTCACTTGGGTCCCTCCACTGCCTGGCATCGTCACCCCTCTTATGCCCTCATCCCTCCTGGTGGCTTCCGCAAAGGGTTCAATGTAGCACACAAACAAGACATGGGAGGGAGGGCAGCCCTGCCTGACTCCAGACCTGATGGGGAAGTTGTCTGTTTCCCACCCGTTGACCTGGACTGCACTACAGTTGTCTGTGTAGAGCAGTCTGATCCAATTCCGGATTCCCTCCCCAAATCCCATTTTGGAGAGCACGTCCGCCGTGTACGTGTGCGATATCCTGTCGAAGGCTCTCTCCTGGTCCAAGCTGACCAGGCAGGCGTCCACCCCCCTGTCCTGCACGTACGCGTTGGTGTCCCTCAGCAGCGCGAGGCTGTCCGAGATCTTCCTGCCCGGTACAGCACGGGTTTGGTCCGGGTGGATCACCTGTCCCAGAGCAGACTTGACCCTGTTGGAGATAGCCTTGGACAGGATCTTGTAGTCCACATTCAGGAGTGATATGGGCCTCCAATTCTTAATGTCATCCCTTTCCCCCTTCTGCTTGTAGATGAGGGTAATGATGCCCTTCCTCATGGATTCCGACATGCTGCCGGCCAGAAGCATAGCGTTGTACACCTCCAGCAGGTCTGGGCCCATCCGGTTCCACAGGGCCGAATACAATTCATCCGGTAAGCCGTCGCTCCCGGGAGTCCTATTCGACTCAAAGGAACGGATGGAGCCTGTCAGCTCGTTCAGGATCAGTGGCTGGTCCAGACTCTCCCGCTTGCCGTGGTCTAAGACCTGCGTGATAGACGACAGGAAGCTATGGGAGGCTGTGGTGTCTGTGGTCTTTCTGTCATACAGACCGGCGTAGAAGGACCTGCAGATCCTCAGTACGTCTGTCTGCGAGGACGCGACTGAGCCGTCCTCTTCCTTAAGGTTGTGGATCACAGAGCTCCCCCTGGGCACCTTCTGGAAGAAGCGTAAGCACGTCTCGTCTCGTCCTGTTCCACTGTTTGGACCCTTGATCGGAAAATGATCTTGGAGGATTCGGCGGCGAAGTGCTGGGCTTGCCGGCCCTTCACCTCTCGTAATTCCTCCCTGACATCCACCCCCTTCGACTGCAGAAGGAAAAGTTGCTGCAACTCTGTCTGGAGTTTTCGCAGTTCCCTCTGCTCCTGCCTTGCTTTCTGGAAACCCTTGCGGATGAAGAACCTCTTGATGTTCTCCTTGGTGGCTTCCCACTAGAGAACCGGGGAATCAAAGAAGGCTTTCAAGGTTCCCCAATCTCTGCACTCCCTCTCTAGTTCCTTAATGTTCTCTGGGGTCAGCAGCTTAACATTCAGCTTCCACGTCCCCCTTGCCTGCTCTCTAGTCCTCCTGTAGGTGACAGGTGGCTCGCAGAAGGCAGTGGTCAGACAGGGACACCGGCGAGATGTCGGTGGATCTGACCGAGACGGATGCTGAGAGGAAGAGGAAGTCGATCTGGGAGCGGGCTGTGTCGTGCGATCGTGTCCAGGTGACTTGTGGCTGTGCTCCTCCTGTGCAGCTTGGCTGTCTTCACCGTTTCCATCCGGAGTCGGGAGCTACCGTCCAGCCTGCCGTCGGCTCTGCCGAATCGTCCAATTTTTTAACAAAATATACTTTATTCAAAATAAAGTTATTCATACAAGACTGTACTCTGAAATTTGCAGCTGGAGGCCGCATAGTCATTCCGGGTTGAAATCGCAACTTACTGTTTCATTTGTTATATTTGTTCAATTTTCATAGTCTGTATCATGATTTTCATCGAGGTTAAATATAAGGTAGCTTGCTCTTGATAGGGTTATTTGCAAGGTACAACATCAGGAAAGGGCAACTTCTTACAAAATTTACACTATTGACTTGAATACCGATTGGTTGAATCGAACGAACTTTATCAACAAGCTTGCTTGTAGCGCTATGCAGATCTGAGTGACGGGACCCTGAAGCTGGGAACCCAGGTACTTACAACTTGAAAAACTCAGAAACACAGAACATAGACTAGAGAAGCTCGGATGGAGAGACTCAGAAGGTATACTAGAGACACTCGGAACGTAAATTTGGAAAAACTCAGAATGTGGACTTGAGAATAAGTGGCATTTTCACCTAAAGCCAGCCCATGTCAAAATGCTGGGTCTATTACTTAACAGCGTCCTTCTGTCACGATGTGCTCTGGCAATATCAGAACCCAAGTGCGGAGAAACGACAGACTCAGGTGTAGAGACGGCGATGAGAGCTTATTCATAATAATTCCAAAAGAACATCAACGACACTGCGAGAAGCAGCATTCTTAAAATGAGGACAGTGCGATCAGTGCTAATCAACATCCGCCTAAATAACACGAGTGACATGGAACTCCTCAGCGTATAAAAATTGACGTACAAGCTTAAACAGAAACAAGAGAAAATCTGCAGATGCTGGAAATCCGAGCAAAACAAACAAACAAACACACACACACACACACACTCACTCACACTCACACATACACACACACATACACACACACACACTCACACACACTCACACTCACACTCACACACACACACACACACACACATACACACACACTCACTCACACATACACTCACACATACACTCACACTCACACACACACACACACTCACACACACACTCTCACACACGCGCACACACACACTCACACATACACACACACCCTCACACTCACACTCACACACACACACACTCTCACTCACACATACACTCACACTCACACATACACTCACACACACACACTCACACACACACACACACTCTCTCACTCACACATACACTCACACATACACTCACACTCACACACACACACTCACACACACTCACACTCACTCTCACACACGCACACACACACTCACACTCACACTCACACACCCTCACACTCACACTCACACACACACACTCACACACACACACACACTCACACTCACTCTCACACACACACACACACACTCACACACACACTCACACTCACACTCACACTCACACACACACTCACACTCACACACACACACACACAATACTGCAGGAACTCAGCAGGAATCTATGGAAAAGAGTAAACAACCGACATTTTAGCCGAGACCCTTTATCAGAACTGAAGTTTCAAACAGAAGACACTAGGCGTCTGCATTACAAGGAGTGAATTGTGCAAGAAAAACACATAATCATCATCATCAGGTGCTGTGCCCAGTTTGAGCTTTGACCGCTATGGCCCACACACTCCTGTTTCGGGTCAAGTGGATCTTCATTGGTATTCATTTCCAGTTCTCTGGCTGCTGTCTCCATCATCATTTGTCTTTGTCTTCCACTTACTTTCTTCCCTTCAATCCCTTCCCTTCTTCCCTTCCCTTCGTAATTACCGTGCATTCTAACTCTTCTTTCCTAAGCACATGTCCAATGAAGTTGTGTTGCCTTTTCATGATCTCATACATTATTTCTCTTCTTGTGCTCGCTCTGTTCATGACGTTCTCGTTAGATACTTGATTCATTCATGATATTCTTTGCATCCTCCTCAAAAACCACATCTTTGCTGCTTCAATTCGTTTCCTCATGTTATTAGATATTGTCCAACATTCTGAGCCATATAACATAACTGGATAAACGTAACATTTCAGTACTCTGAAGGGGGTTGTCATGCCTAGTTTAGTATTGGTCAGTATACTCTTCATTCTCATAAAGGTGTCTTTTGCCATCTTCTTCTTTTGATGTCCATGTCGCACCTGCCATCTGATGTCACCCAGCTTCCTAAGTAGCAAAGGTTCTGTACTTGTTTTATGTCTTCCCCGTTTATTCTCAGCCTGCAGATAGGATTCTCCTTCTTTTTGGATATTACCATACATTCTGTCTTTTTGCAATTGATAGATAGACCCATTTTTGCATTTTCTTCAACAGCGATATCAATTAAGTTTTGTAGTTCTTCCTCCGTAATTGCAATTAACAGTGTTATCCGCATATCTGAAATTATTGATGTTTTCACCGCCAACTTTGATTCCCGAGATGTCTCTTTTTTTTTGTAATATTGTTTCACTGTACACATTAAACAAATCGGGAGAAAACACACCCTGGTCTAACGCCTCTCTTGATTTTCGTAAACTGACTCACTTCTCCATCTATTCTTACAGCGGCAGTTTGTTCCCAGTACAGATTTCTGAGTAGGCGGAGGTCTTTCGAATCTAGATCTAGAGTTTCCTGTAATATTTCAAATAACTTATTGTGCTTCACTTTATCAAATGCTTTTGTGTAGTCGATAAAACAAACAAATCTTTTTGCACTTGAATAGCTCATCCTGATAGTATCAATATCGCCTTCGTCTTTTACAAAATCACATTGTTCTTTACCTATTTCAGCTTGTAAAACACAAGGAACTCAAAATGATTAACAACGTCATTAAACAATTAACCAGTGCAGGTGTTATGGAAACCTTGAAGCCCAATGTTCCCTGGTGCCCCACATAGCCTCGAAGAACTCATTACACCATCTCCCTCCAAACCTCTCCTGTCCGTGAACCAACTGTTTCTAAGCCATACGCCACATCTGCTCCAAATCTCTCCTCTCCATGATCCATATCCTTCTAAAACTCTCCCATCCATGAACCAAACCCACCAAATGATAAACCTCATCGCCCTAACCCTGTCCTATCGATGAAACAAATCCCTCCAAAATATATACCATCTCCTTTGAAACCACTCCTATTCTTGAATCAAATTCTTCTAAAACATACTATATCATCTCCTATCTATGACCAAAATCAAATCTCTCTAAACCATATACCATACACCTCTGAATATCTCCCATCAATGAACCAGAGGTCTTTTAAATGTTATCAATTTAAATATGCCTCAGCTACTCCTCTGGCAGTTTGTTGCACAATCTAGAGGACATGGGTTTAAGGTGATGGTGTAAAGACCCAAGTAGAGACCACACTCTGCGTAAAGAACCTTTTCCTCATACCTTTGCCCCATCACTTTAAACCTACGTTCTCTAGATTTTTTTTTGATTCCCTTTCCCTGGAAAAAAAAGACCATGTATTTACACAACAAGTGCTTCTCAACCATTTATACACAGGAATCCTATGGCTGACGAACATCCGGGCCGTCATGATGTTGAGAAAGATTTGAAGTAATTCCTTCTGAAAAAGCACCTCAGGGTTTCACAGTGAAGCCCAGATACATGTGGACACCTCCCACATTTTGAGAGCGACACACTGAAAACAGCAGGAACCAACAATGAAATCCATCATTGCCTTCAATGGAAAAGGTGTTTGGAGATTAAGACTTCAGACCAGCACAAAACTCCAGGAATTCAGGAGTGACTCCTGACCTCCTAAATATGTCTGGGCTGGGCTATACACATCAGGTATATCAAGGCAAACCTTGACTCCCCACATCCTCCAGATTCACTAGAAAGATATGAACCAAAGTGAGAGTGCTGTCACTAATCAACACTTCCTGCACAGAGGCTGTCCCCTCTCTGCAATGGTCATCTGCCCAATACCACATTTCCTGACCTCTCCCCAGATCCCAACTGATCCCCCCAGAGTGTACAATTTGACCTCCCACAGAGTGTACCATCTCAATCCCCTCCAGAACGTACCATCTCACCCCACCCTCACAGTGTACTGCCTGACCCCCCCCCCCCATCATGCCCCAACTGGAACGGTATCTACAGGTCTGACGTGCTGAGACAGAAGCAGGGTTGAAGCCAGTCACCCTGGATATGCAAGAACCTGGGAGAGAAGGACCGGTGGACATCAGTCCTGAATGTGATTCTGTGGTTGAACGTCCGTGCAGACTGGGAGACGACCCTTCTGAAGGAGAATCAGGTTTGCGGAACTAGGGTGAGGGACCATTGCTCAAAGACTTTCATTGCCATAATTGAACAGGTTGGAGGGGGTGAGGAAGTAGACAGTGCTGAGAATTGGCTCACAGAGTGTCTGACATAGAAAAGTAGAAAATAGGTGCAGGAGTAGGCCATTCGGCCCTTCGAGCCTGCACCGCCATTCAGTACGATCATGGCTGATCATCCAACTCAGAACCCTGTACCAGCCTTCCCTCCATACCCCTTGATCCCTTTAGCCACAAGGGCCACACCTAACTCCCTCTTAAATATAGCCAGTGAACTGGCCTCAACTGTTTCCTGTGGCAGAGAATTCCACAGATTCACCACTCTCTGTGTGAAGAAGTTTTCCCTCATCTCGGTCCTAAAAGGCTCCCCCTTTATCCTCAAACTGTCCTCGTTCTGGACTTCCCCAACATCGGGAACAATCTTCCTGCATCTAGCCTGTCGAATCCCTTTAGAATTTTATACGTTTCAATAAGATCCCCCCTCAATCTTCTAAATTCCAGAGAGTATAAGCCTAGCCGATCCAGTCTGAAAGTCCTGCCATCCTAGGAATCAATCTGGTGAACCTTCTTTGTGCTCCCTCTACGGCAAGAAAATGCAACATCTAACACATGGATTTACACACAGACCAAAACCTGGGGTGAAACACGGACTGTTGAGTAAAATCACTGTCTGGCCCTCAGAATGTCCGATCCACAGCGAAGCGTGTTGTAATCTTGAGCCGTGTTTGATCAAGTCTGCTTCGAATACAAATAAGGAAAGGTACACGGGAGCAGTAGGAGTTGGGACGGATTGCAGTGAGCAATCCCCTCACGTGTTCTGACTGAGAGAACCCTTAGTCGACTGTGGAACTAAAAGGGATCAGTGTGTGACCTAGGTCTCCACTTCACAGGCTAACAGTAGGAAAATACTCCAGCTACCCCTTCACAAGCTCAGCCAATCACCTAAACTTTAAAGCCACTGTGTGTAAGATCACTCTGTGGTGTAGTACTGAGCCAGCTGATTTGTGCACAGGAAGAAGCTACAGATAGAGATGAGATCATGAGTCAGTGTTTTGTTTCTGGGGGGCCTTTGGGGGATGAATATTGGCCAGGATCCCTGCATTGAGCTTGTGATGTTGTGCTGGGGGGTGTTAAAGCCTGCTGAGAATGAGGGGAGCACTGTAATCCAACAGGCGTGAACACGTAACATTCTGGTCTTGTTGAATTACGGCTGACATGCATCTGGCTCACAATTGCGGGGTTAGAGTTAATTTCTCCATGGGCTCTCTGCCCTTTAAGGGAGGCAGTGGGAGTGAAGGAGGGCCTTTGCTGGAGGTGGTTGGGGGGGGCGGGGTTGGTTGTACTGTCAGTACAGGTTTCCTGTGCAGTGCCTGGCTGGAGCTGGGGCCAGCCACAACCTTGTTATTTCCTGTGGAGGAGGTGGTATCAGAGGTACAAACAGCAGCCCTGCACAAGCGTGGCAATGTTTCACTCAGACAGAAGTAAACATCTTTATTTATCGTTCAAACCCAGCTTGGAAAATTCCACTTACAGGGAGTCTCAAAGCTGGAAGGGAAGCTCCCGTCAGCTAGGGGGTTTCTGCCAGTGACCTCAGCCGCAACCTGCTCCGATACAGCAGGACATCTCAAGTAATTCCAAGAACAGGCCAGGCCAGAGTCGAGGGGACAACAGTGGGCTGAAAAGAGTCAGAGAGGCACTTTACATCCTAGAGAGAAGAGAAGTAGAGAGATTAAGCAGGGATTCAGGTGAGCTGGGAAAGGCGGCAGGGGTTAGGGGAGCTGCATGGAGAAGGAAGAACAGTGAGAGGGGTGAGGTGTGAGCGAAAGGCTCGAAGGGGATACCCGGGTTAAATCAGCAACAAAAGGTGGCAAATGAATGTCGGAGGAGAGCAGAGGACAAATTCTGAGGCAGACTACAGATGAGGGCCGATCAGCGAGAGACTTCAGTCGTCGTGAAGTTCATCGTGAAAGAGCACGGGTTCCTCAATTGTGCTCGGGAGAACTTCGTCCACCAGCAAGCAGCGAGCACCAACGGAGAGTTGGGTGGGGTGGTGGGCAGACATCTGGACCTCGTTTTAGGGAATGAAGCAGGGCAGCTGGAGGGAGCGGAAGTGGGAGAACATTGTTCGTGGCTCCACGAAAAGTGAACCAGAAGCAGTTGCAAGCCGGGCCTGGGAGCCTTGAGAGGCCTTTGGACAAGGAAATTCAGAAGGATCTGAGTAAACGTGTTCCAAAACACCACCTCCCCCCACCCCAACTGGCAAGTTGCACTGATAGCACGATAAAAGCAGAGTGGAAGGACACAAGACTTGGGTACAACAGTGGGATAGGAAGAGTAGAAGTGAAAATAAAAAAAAGTAGGAGAGCAGAGAGAAATAAAACCAAAAAAGAGTTGTTCTGTAGCTGGGAAGCAGGATCATCCCTGGGGCAGGCCTGTCACAGTTAAGAAAGTGAAGGGTATGTGGAGCTGGAGACAGGAGAATAAGTGTCATTGTGACTGTGGGATGGGATCAACACAGAGCAAGGGGAAATCTTTGGAAATGGATGGATCGCCAACCCTGGGTGAAATATATCCCAGGCTACTAAAGGAAGGAGGCTTCGTGGACACTCTGACTATCAGATATCTCTACAGTAAACCAGAATCGGAGTTATTGATATGTTGTGAAATTTGTATGTTTACTAGCAGAAGTACATTGCTATATGTAAAATTATATTAGTTATATTAAATAGGATTAAGGTTATATAATAGGAATAACAGGGTCCTGATGTAGGGTCTTGGCCCGAAACGTCGACTGTACCTCTTCCTACAGATGCTGCCTGGCCTGCTGCGCTCACCAGCATTTTTTGTGTGTGTTGTAGGAATAACAAGGTTGACGAGTTCCTGGACCGTTCAGAAATCTGATGATGGTCCCTATGCACTTCTACCCCACCATCAGGAAGACCTTAAGGCTTAAGGTCTCCGCTTCTTTCTGGATAGCACATGTAACCAGGTCTCCTCCACTATCACCACTAGCCTCTTCCTGGCAAACTGGTCCTCACCCTCAATAATTTCTCCTTCAGCTCTTCCCACTTCCTCCAAACTAAAAGCTGAATCTATTGGCACCCGCATAAGCCCCAACTATGCCTGACTTTTCTTCTTTCAAATCTTTTTATTATTATCCAAAAATTAACAAGAGTACATCGAAGTAGACAACACTTACAATGTCTCAAGAAAAAATACATTGTTTTAAAGATTGAAAAAATTTTGGTGACAAAAAAACCCCTACTGAGCAAGGAAAAGTGAGGAAAAAAACATCCCATTAGGTGTTCAACCCCAGAGCCATGTGTCATACAAAAAGCTTATAAAGATAAACATCAAACCACCAGCAAGAAAAAAAAATGTACCAAAAATTTCCAATTAGAAGGTGGAGGAAATCTATCAATTAACTCGAATGATAATAACGAGCAAATGAACCCCATCTTTTCTCAAAATCAAACATAGGTTCAAAGGTTCGACTTCTAATTTTCTCCAAACTAAAACATAGCATCACTTGAGAGAACCATTGTGACAAAATGGGAGCCGACGTATCCTTACACTTCAACAAAATGGCCCTCCTAGCTATCAATGTAACAAATGCAATAACATGCTGGTCAGACAAAGAGATACCATGGATATTTTGAGGAATTATTCCAAAAAGTACAGTTAATTTGTTAGGTTGTAAATTAATTTTAAGTGCTTTAGAAATTGTAGAAAAAACTGACTTCCAGAACCGTTCCAGTATAGAACAGGACCAAAACATGTGTGTCATTGTGGCTGCCTCAGTTTTACATCTATCACAATAACTATCAACTTTAGGAAACATTTTAATAGACAATAGGTGCAGGAGTAGGCCATTTGGCCCTTTGAGCTAGCACTGCCATTCACTGTGATCATCATGGCTGATCATCCACAATCAGTACCCCGTTCCTGCCTTCTCCCCATATCCCTTGACTCCACTATCATTAAGAGCTCTATCTAGCTCTTTCTTGAAAGCATCCAGAGAATTGGCCTCCACTGCCTTCTGAGGCAGAGCATTCCACAGATCCACAACTCTCTGGGTGAAAAAACTTTTCCTCAACTCTGTTCCAAATTGTCTACCCCTCATTCTCAAACTGTGGCCTCTGGTTCTGGACTCCCCCTACATCGGGAACATGTTTCCTGCCTCTAGCATGTCCAATCCCTTAATAATCTTATATGTTTCAATCAGATCCCCTCTCATCCTTCTAAATTCCAATGTATACAAGCCTAGTCGCTCCAATCTTTCGACATATGACAGTCCTGCCATCCCGGGAATTAACCTTGTGAACCTATGCTGCACTCCCTCAATAGCAAGAATATACCTCCTCAAATTTGGAGACCAAAACTGTACACAATACTCCAGGTGTGGTCTCACCAGGGCCCTGTACAACTGCAGAAGGACCTCTTTGCTCCTATACTCAACTCCCCTTGTTATGAAGGCCAACATGCCATTAGCTTTCTTCATTACCTGTTGTACCTGCATGCTTACTTTCAGTGACTGATGAACAAAGACACCTAGATTTCGTTGTACTTCCCCTTTTCCTAACTTGACACCATTCAGATTGTAATCTGCCTTCCTGTTCTTGCCACTAAAGTGGATAACCTCACACTTACCCACATTAATCTGCATCTGCCCACTCACCCAACCTGTCCAAGTCACCCTGTATTCTCATAACATCCTCCTCACATTTCACACTGCCACCCAGCTTTGTGTCATCTGTAAATATGCTAATGTTACTTTTAATCCCTTCATCTAAATCATTAATGTATATTGTAAATAGCTGCGGTCCCAGCACCGAGCCTTGCGGTACCCCACTAGTCACTGCCTGCCATTCTGAAAGGGACCCGTTAATCCCTACTTTTTGTTTCCTGTCTGTCAACCAATTTTCTATCCATGTCAGTACCCTACCCCCAATACCATTTGCTCCAATTTTGCCCACTAATCTCCTATGTGGGACCTTATCAAAGACTTTCTGAAAGTCCAGGTACACTACATCCACTGGCTCTCCCTTGTCCATTTTCATAGTTACATCCTCAAAAAATTCCAGAAGATTAGTCAAGCACGATTTCCCCTTCGTAAATCCATGCTGACTCGGACCGATCCTGTTACTGCTATCCAAATATGCCGCTATTTCATCTTTTATAATTGATTCCAGCATCTTCCCCACCACTGATGTCAGGCTAACTGGTCTATAATTCCCTGTTTTCTCTCTCCCTCCTTTCTGAAAAAGTGGGATAACATTAGCTACCCTCCAGTCCTCAGGAACTGATCCTGAATCTATAGAACATTGGAAATTGATTACCAATGCGTCCACGATTTCTAGAGCCACCTCCTTAAGTACCCTGGGGTGCAGACCATCAGGCCCTGGGGATTTATGAGCCTTCAGTCCCATCAGTCTATCCAACACCATTTTCTGCCTAACGTGAATCTCCTTCAGTTCCTCTGTTACCCTAGGTCCTCCGGCCACTATTACATCTGGGAGATTGTTTGTGTCTTCCCTAGTGAAGACAGATCCAAAGTATCTGTTCAACTTGTCTGCCATTTCCTTGTTCCCCATAATAAATTCACCCGTTTCTGTCTTCAAGGGCTCAACTTTGATCATAACTAATTTTTTCCTCTTCACATACCTAAAGAAGCTTTTACTATTCTCCTTTATATTCTTGGCTAGCTTACCTTTGTATCTCATCTTTTCTCCCCGTATTGCCTTTTTAGTTATCCTCTGTTCCTGTTTAAAAGTTTCCCAGTCCTCTGGCTTCCTGCCAATTTTAGACGATCTCTCCTTCGTCAAATAGTAACGATGTACAATTTAAAATTGAATCAGTGAACAGATCGAAGAAGAGTTAACCAACTTCAGAATCCGCGTCCAGTCCTCCGTCATAAAAATCAAGTTCAGTTCCTTTTCCCAATCTTGCTTAATCTTAAAAAAGGACACTTATCCCATTGTAATAGTAAATTATAAATTCTTCCAATCGAACCTTTCATCAAAGGGTTCATACGCGTCATAGTATCTAACAGGTCAGCATCCAATATGTAAGGAAAATTACTTAAATATTTTTGTAAAAAATGTCTAACTTGAAGGTAAAGTAAAAAGTGTGAGTATGAAAGAGAATATTTCTGACTCTTTTTTAACTTTGGGAAAATAAAGGTATTAATTCTTTTCCGGATTTATTTAAAGAAGATAGACTGATGTCTTTTGAACAATTAGTTGATAGATATTCTCTTTCATACTCACACTTTTTACAACGCCTGACTTTTCATCAGCTACATGGAACAACTGTGTTCTAAACCTACATTAGTAATGCTCGGCAATTCTTTCTCTGTCAAATTAATAACTGTATCGGTGCCACTTCAAACACTTATGCTGAGCTCATCATTTTCATCAACCTTGCCTCCAACTTGCACACTGCCCTCATATTTACTCGGTCTGTCTCTGATACTTCTCTCCCCTTTCTCCATCACTCCGGCGACAGACCAGCGACTGACATCATTTACAAAGGTACCGACTCTCACGGCTACCTTGACTATGCTACTTCCCACCCTCTCACCCATCCTGGTGCTTGGAAGAAGGTACAGAGGAGATGTCAGGGGTGCATATTTTTTATTCAGTGAGTGGTGAGTGCGTGGAATGGGGTGGGTGGAGGTGCAAACGATAGGGTCTTTTAAGAGACTCCTGGACGGCTACATGGAGCTTAGAAAAATAGAGGGTTCTGGGTAAAGCCTAGGTAGCTCTAAGGTAGGGCCATGTTCAGCACAGCTTTGTGGGCCGAAGGGCCTGTCTTGTGCTGTATGTTTTCTATGTTTCTAAAAATGCTATTCCCTTTTCTGCGTTCCCCTTTCTCTGTCACATCTGTTTTCAGCATAAGGCTTTCATTCCAGAACATCTGAGATGGCCTCTTTTTGTCAAAGAAGGGGGTTTCCCTTCCACCACCATTGATGCACCCTTACTCATATGTCATGTTTTTCCCACACATCTGCCCTCATACTCCCACCATCACAAAGGGTTCCCCTTCGTGTCACCTTCACTCTACAAGCCTCTGTGTCTTTCTCCCTAATCTCTGCCATCCCCAACAAGATCCTGTCACCAACCACATTTTTTCTTCCCCCCTACCCACTTTCCCTTGCGATCACACTCTATGGGACACCCTTGTCCACTCGTCCCTCCCCACTGATCTACAAGTGGGACAAGTGCCACACCTGACCCCATGTCTCCTTGTGCACCAGCATTCACGGCCACAAAAGGTCCTTCCAGGTGAGGTGACACTTCACCTGTAAGACTGTTGGGGTTGCCTACTGCCTCTAGTAATCCCGATGTGGTCTTTACATTGGCGAGACCTGACACAAAATGGGGGACTGGTTTGTCGAGCACCATTGCTCTCTTCGCCACAAAGGACAGGTTCCCTTGGTGGCTACCCATCTCAGTTTGACTTCCCTTTCCCATTCCGACATGTTAGTCCATGGCCTCCTCTACTTACTTTCTGACGACTCTCTCAGGTTGGAGGAACAACACTTCATATTCCGTCTGGTTAGCCTCTGAACTAATGGCATGAACATTGATTTCTTGAATTTTCTCTAATTACTTTCCCCCTTCTCCCTCCTCTCTTTTCCCATTCCCTATTCTGCCTCCTCTCTCAGCCCTTCCCTTTCCTTACCTGCCCATCGCCTCCCTCTGGTTCCCCTGCTCCCTCCCTTTCGCCCATGGTCCACAGTTCATTCCTATCAGATTCCTTCTTCTTCAGCCCTTTATCTTTTACTCCTATCACCTCCCAGCTTCTCACTTCATCCACCAACCTCCTCCCTCACCTGTTCTCACCTACCACCTGCCAGCTTGTACTCCTTCCCCTCTCCCCACCTTCTTATTCTGCCTCCTGCCTCCTTCCTCCTTCCTTTCCAGTCCTGATGAAGGGTCTCGACATGAAATGCTGACTGTTTATAACCCTCTATGGCTTCTCCAACAGCCCCCCAACATTTTGTGTGTGTGCTTTAGGACAGTGTGAAGAAAAGATGAAATGGGTGCTTTCCTTAATTATCTGAGGCAGACCATCAGAGTAGGGAGGTGAAGCAGGAATGGATTAGAGCTTTACTTGGACCACAGCCTCTCACATTCTCTTTGCATACAGTCCTGGCCATCACACTGTAGGACATTTAGGATGGTGGTGAATACTGGTGGCTCGGGTTGAGGCGTTTGATGTTGAGGTGTTCACCGAGCTTGGCAATTGGCTTGCAGACGTTCCATCACCAGTCGAGGTGGTATTGTCAGTGTGCAGTTGTTGGTGTTTCTCTGTGGAAATGCTTGTGTTTATGTAAGCCCCCCACACCTCCGGTCAATTTGCCTCAGTCTTGATTGGCTACCCTTCAGTTAACCTTTGCATTCTATTGGGTCGCGACAAGAAAAGCTTGAGAGAGCAAACACACTGCAGCACCACTGAACAAGGGAAGACAGGCACCTGTACAAAGAGCTCCAGACAATGGTCACCCATGGGATTTCATCAGCAGATACTTACCAAGGAGAGGAAGTTGCTCAGACCTGACTTAATGAGCATTGAAACCCGCAACCTTGCCCTATCTCAAGAATGTCTCAGAAATGACAGTTCGACTGCTCAGACCTCACAGTATCACAATCATTCACAAACCAACGGCGACTTTCTGGAAACTTGTCTCAAGAACCAAGGTACCAGTAAAGACAGCCAACAAGAGCAACAGTGCGCAGGTTCAACTGTGAAGACCGCAACAAGGACTACGTTGGCCATACAGGACGTAAACTCTCAACTCATTTATGGGAACACAAACTGGTGGTATATAGACATGACCCACCATTGCTGATCTCAGTACATGAAGACAGGATACACCCCAAAGAAGAAGAGTTGTCCACTCCATCTCAGCCCTTCATAATGATGTACGCTTCCAGTACACTCTTTTCCTGGTGCCTCCTGAATGGCATTAACCAACAAGAAACGGCCAGGTAGAATGATTAAACTTAGAATGCATTCCATGTCACTGTGTCTGCATCCATTCCATTATTGTACAGGGCACCACTAGATATTTTGTGTATATATTGGTTTAGCAGAAACACTACTTGAGAGACAGTCACGTTCATGATCTTGAAGTTGAACTGGAGACATTGAAGTCTTCCTGGCACCTTTCCACTTCATTTCTAACAGTACTCAAGCACAATAAGAGCCAGTACTCCCAATCATTGTATGGGCTAGAATCATGACAGGAGCTCTCAATGATGTCCTGATTCACTGGAGAATGTGTGTATGACACAGCTGGGGTTCCGTGTTTCCTTTGCTGGCTGTTTTCTTGCTTTCAGCTGTGTTGACGAACTGGATCAGCAAACCAGCAAATGGGAGAGAACTAAACTGGAGACCGTTAGTGATCTGAGTTTAGTGGTCTGAATACAAAATACGTAGCATCATCTACTGTTCAGACACGAGCTGATTTGCATCTGAGTTTGGTTTACTCACCTGGTTCCATAAAACTCATAGTTTGACAGTATGTGGGAGGAAGGAGAGGAGAAAAACACAAGTGCAGGAAGTGGGATGGGTTAGACCACACTTAGAATATTGAGTCAGCACACTACAGGAAAGATGTGACTGTGCTTGAGTGGGTGCAGAGGAGTTTCACAAGGATATTGCCTGGACTGAAGGACTTTTGTTACACAGAAAGACTGGACAGGCAGGGCATGTTTTTTCTGGCATGAAAGGAGACCAGCGTTGACTTGATAGAAGTTTATAAGATTATAGGAGGGTCAGTTAGGGCCGATAGTCAAAATCTTTTACTCAAGGTATTGGCATCAAACACAAAAGGGCAAAGATTTAAGGTGAGAGATAAGAGGGATATGAGGGTTGATGTTATTTTTTTTTAATTCACAGGGAGTGGTTGATATCCAGAACAAGCTGCTAGAGGAGGCAGTGAATCCAATTCCTATGTTTAGGAGAAATTTAGACAGGTAATTGTATAGGCAAAGTCTAGGACAATGCGGTCCTAATGCAAGCCTTGCTGGCATGCTGGCCTTCATAACAAGGGGAATTGAGTATAAGAGCAAAGATATCCTTCTGCAGCTGTACAGGGCCCTGGTGAGACCACACCTGGAGTACTGTGTGCAGTTTTGGTCTCCAAATTTGAGGAAGGACATTCTTGCTATTGAGGGAGTGCAGCGTAGGTTCACAAGGTTAATTACCGGGATGGCGGGACTGTCATATGTCAAAAGATTGGAGCGACTAGGCTTGTATACTCTGAAATTTATAAGGCTGAGAGGGTATCTTATTGAAACATATAAGATTATTAAGGGATTGGACACGCTGGAGGCAGGAAGCATGTTCCTGCTGATGGGTGAGTCCAGAACCAGAGGCCACAGTTTAAGAATTAGGGGTAGGCCATTTAGAACAGAGTTGAGGAAAAACTTTTTCACCCAGAGAGTGGTGGATGTATGGAATGCTCTGCCTCAGAAGGCTGTGGAGGCCAAGTCTCTGGATGTTTTCAAAAAAGAGATAGATAGAGCTCTTAAAGATAGCGGAATCAAAGGTTATGGGGATAAGGCAGGAGCTGGATACTAATAGTGGATGATCAGCCATGATCATAGTGAATGGCGGTGCTGGCTCGAAGGGCCGAATGGCCTACTCCTGCACCTATTGTCTATTGTCTATTGTCTAAGCCAATGGATTTAGTGTAAGTGGACAAGAAATTTCGCATGGATGTTATGGGCCAAAGGGTGCTTTTCTGGCCATCTCTGACTACCTATGACTCTACAAAGCAAACCTAATGAGACTTCTATCTTGGCAAAGGGAAAGCAATCGTGAAGGAATAAGGAAGACACAAGAAATTGTCTGAAAGATTCTGGAAATCTTGAGCAACACACACAAAACACTGGAGGAACTCAGCAAATCAGGCAGCATCTATGGCTAGAAACAAACAGTCAATGTTTCAGGCCGAGACCCTTCATCAGGACTGGTAAGTTAGGAGTCAGATATCAGAATAGGAAGGCTGGGGAGAGGGAGAAGTATAAGCTAGCAGGTGATAGGTGAGACCAGGTGAGGGGGAGAGGGGATGAGTTAAGAAGCTGGAATGGGTAAGTGGAAGAGATGAAGGGCTGACGAGGAAGTTCTTCCTTCAACTGGGAGAGGCCCCATCCCAGCAGAAGAGGAAGTCACGGACAGACATGTCAGTACAGGAATGGGGCTAGGAATTTAAATGTTTGGCCGCCGGGAAATTCCACTTTTGGCAGATGGAGCAGGGGTACTCAATAAAGCAGTCCATCTACTTACATCGGGTCTAACCAAGGTAGAGGAGGCCATATTGGGAGCACAGAATGCAATAGACAACCTCAACAGGTCCGCAGGTGAAGTGTTGCCTCAACTAGGAAGACTGCTTGGGGCCCTGAATGGAGGTGAGAGGTTGTGAATGGGCAGGTATAGTACCTCTGCTGTTTGCAGGGGTAAATGCCAGGAGGGAGATTAGTGTGGAGGAGAGAATCAAGGAGGGAGCAGAGAGCTGGCAGGTGAGATAAAGATGCGTTTGGTGTTGGGTCCTTTTAAAGGTGGTGTAAGTTATGTAGAATGTGTTGGATGTGGAGGCTCATGAGGTGGTAGGGGAGGACAAGAGGAACTTTATCCTTGTTAAAGCGGCAGGAAGATGAGAAAAGCACAAATGTCCTACAAATAGAGGATGTAGGTGAGAGCAACATCAATGGTGGTGGAAGGGAAACTCAGTTCCTTGAAGGAGGCGGACATCTCTGATGTCTTGAAAAGGGAAGCCTCATCCTGGGAACAGTTGGGTCAGAGATGAAAGAACTGAAAAAAGGAAGTAGCATTTTTACAAGAGACAGCGTGAGAAGAGGCATCGTCAAAATAGCCGTGGGAATTGGTAGGTTTTTAAAAGATAGTGGTAGTGAGTTTGTTTCCAGAGTTTGAGACAGAGGGATCAAGAAAGGGGAAGGGAGATGTCAGAAATGGACCGTGAATTTAAGGGCAAGGTGGTAGTTGGAGGAAAAGTTGATGAAATTGACGAGCTCAGCATGTGTGCATGAAGTAACACCAAAGCAGTGGTCAATGTACGCAGAAAGAGTTTGTGAGCATTACCAAGGAAAGCTTGGAACATGGACTGTTCCACGTAGCCAACGAAAAGGCAGGTAGAGTCAAGGCCCTTGTGGGTGCCCATGGCCGCTCCTGAGTTTGGAGAAAGTGGGAGGAGCCGAAAGAAAAATTGAGGGTAAGGACCCCGCTGCCAGACGGAGGAGGGTGGTGGTGGAGAGGGGACTAGCTGGGTTTGTTGTCGAGAAAGAAGCGGAGAGCATTAAGGCCTTCTTGAAGGGGGAGACCTTCTGACCATACATCTTTGAAATGTGGGAGGAACTCTGAGAACCCAGAGGAAATCCATGCAGTCACGTACAAACTCCTTATGGAGAGTGGTGGCATTGAACCTGAGTGTCTGATGCTGTAACAGCGTTACACTAACCGTTATCGTGCCGCCGTACGATGCTGTTGCAGTTAAGGGAACGGCAGGAGGGTTTAATGTTCCATGTTATATCTGGCATGAGAAAGGGAATCCATATACCACGATAAGCACTGAAGGTTTCTGCCTCCACCACCCCCTCGGGCATTGTATTCTAGATTCCAACCCCCAGAGAAGTTCTTCTTCCTCAGATCCCCAATAAACTCCATACTCTAAACCTCTGCTCTCTGCTTAAATCATCCACAACTCAGCGTGGTCAGAATAAGAAGATGGATGGAATGCTCCTCCAGCAAGTTGTACCTGGTATATCACATCATTGGACATTCACCATATTTGGTCTATTATGTCATTGGACATTTACCATGGCTGGCCTATCGTGCCATTGGATGTTTATCGTACGTGATCTATCACACCACTGGACATTCACCATACTTGGCCTATCATGTCATTGGACATTTACCATAGCTGATCTATCATGCCATTGAACATTTACTGTACCTGGCCTATCTTGCCATTGGACATTGGCTCACGTGAGTTCCCATGGCTATACGTTTGCTTTGGAGTAAGTAGAAGGAGCCGAAAGAGAAGTTGTTGAGTGTGAGAACCAGTTCTTCTCGACGGAGGAGTCTGGTTGTGGAGGAAAACTGGTTAGGTCTGCCGTTGAGAAAGAACCAGAAAGCTTTCTGATGGGGTTGAATAAATACAGGTTCTGGACATCCATGGTGGAAGTGAAATGATCAGGACCAGGGAACTGAAAGTTGATGAAGTAATAGAGAGCATGTGAAGTAACAAAGATGTAGGAGGAAAGGGACAAAATGAGGTTCAGATATGTGGACACAAGTTCAGCAGAGGAGAAAGTAGAAACAATAGACCTACCAGGACAGTTAGATTTGTGGATCTTGGGTAGGAAGTAGAAACAAGTGGTGCAGGATATGAGAAATAATGAGATTGGTGGCAATAGATGGAAGTTCTCCAGAGTCAATGAGGAGGTTGAAGATAGTTGAGGAGATAGTGGCATGGTGCTTCTTAGCAGGGTCCCAAACAAGAGTTAAGTATGAGGTGGTGTTCGAGGGCTGCTATCTCAGAAAGGCAGAGATCAGTCTACCAGACCTACTGTCCTTGTCTGTGGGTTTGATGGTGAAGTTGGGATTGGTACAGACACAGTAGGTTTGGCATGGTGAGTTGAGAGATGAAATTGAGATGGTTGATGTCCCATCAACAGTTAAGAAATGAAAAGATCCAAAGCAGGGTGTCCAAGAGTAGGACTAGGAGGAGGGTTGAAGATGGAAAAGGGTGTGGGAATCCTTGCCAATGAAGTAGGCTTAGAGATGGAGACAATGGAAGAAGAGCTCAGCGTAATGGAGGGTGCAGCACTCGCTGAGGTACAGGCGCAGGGCGACATAGTGACGGTCCTTGCTGAGGACACAACATCCCGCCTCAGAAAGGGGAATGTTGGAGGGGACGGTGAAGACACATCAGGGGTTGGAGTTGAGATCAGGATAGGGTGTGGGTTGGATGGGTCAGAGTAGGTTTGAAGTGTTTAGGGAAAATGGGAGCTCAAGGAATTGAAGGGGGTCATGGAGTAGGACTCACTGAGACACCAGGGTGGAAAAAGAGCAGCAATAGGACCCAGTGGACTCCACCTGGAGGCATTTGGAGCTGAGGTCCAAGTTAGAGGTGGAGGGGGCTGCCCTTTTCCCCTTTGTCCCATGGTCCACTGTCCTCCTCTTCTTCAGTCCTTAATCTCTTCTACCTATCACCTCCCACCTTCTCACATCATCCTCCTTTCCCGAACCAACACACCTTCCCCCTCGCCTAGTCGTACATATCACTTGCCAGCTTGCATTTCCCCCCCGTCCTCCCCACCACCACCTCATTCTGTCTTCTGCCCCCTTCCTTCCCAGTCCTGATTAAAACATAGAACATAGAAACCTACAGCACGTTACAGGCCATATAACCTACTCTAGAAACTGCCCAGAATTACCCTACCGCATAGTCCTCTGTTTTTTAAATTTTTTTAGTCCTGATGAAGGGTCTCACTCTGACTGTCCATTTCCCTCTGTAGACGCAGCCTAACAAGCTGGATTCCTCGAGTGTTTTATGTATGATGTCATTGGTTAACTCTAAAACCACTTCCACACATCTCTGGCATTGAGATTTTATCTCAGCAACTTCCCTTGAGTTTTTTTTAAAAAGATAACTGAGTTCGTTTAAGACCTTGGTTATGTGATGCTTCTGGTGGTGTTGTGTCTTCTGTGTAGGCACACAAAGTGATTGTTAATTCCTCTGAAATGCCCTTGTTGATTCTCCTACCTCTTCCTACAAGGGGCCACTTTTGGCCTCGCCAGCCTTGTCCTTCCCCTGTAGCAGTGAAGACATTTATTCTTGAGATGCTCTCAGAATATTGACGGAGTGGAGTTGTTTTTGGCAATGTTCATTGTGTTCTGAGTTCTCACCCCCTCTATACCCTGGCTCAATCACACTTCATCCCCTCATTCCACAGAAACACCTCCCTCGCCCTGTCAGACTGAAACAAGGGCTGGTGGCAGAATGGGGAGATGGGGATAGAGCTGCTGTCTTACATTCAGAAGGAAATACCTTGGTTCCGGAACAAGAATTAATTCTATTTTTAAGGAAGACCACTCCCAGCCCTTCAAGGGACAGACTTCTGTGGAGGGGTCTCAGCCTCTCCTCACTCCGGATTAACCTGAAGCCGGAGTCCACAATGAGCCATCGTCCACTTGGGTCAATCGCTACAGCAACTACTGAAGAATCTACTCAACTTCCTTGGACCAGATTTAGACGGACACGGGCTCCTCCCCAGTGCCCTGAGAGCTCACAGTTGACCCAAGGTACCGAGTGCAGTTCAACCACCTGTGGTACCCCTCCAGTCTTGGAGGGTGGGAGACAGTATGGGCAGATGGAAGCTCAATCCCTTCAACCCACCATGTTCATGTTCAATAGTTGGTCCGTACACTGATGTAATTTGCCAACGGTAACACTGTGCCCTTCTGTCTTCACAATTTAGTTGTCTATGTAAATGTGTTTTAAACAGAATGATTACATCTGATTCCAGCACCTCCTCTGTCAGCATGTTCCAGATACTGTATCAGCCTCTGTGTAAAGCACCTGCCCATCCATCTTACCTCTGCCTCTCAAGCTTGTGTATCAGGTCGCACCTCAGCCCTCTGCACTCCAAGGAAAATTATCTCAGCTCACCCAATCTCTCCTCAGCACTAAAGTTCTCCAAACAAGGCAATATCCTGGTGAATCTCCTCCATTCTTCCTACAAAGACGGGAACTGTAAACAATACTCCATGGGTCTAAGCAATGCTTTGTCAAGTTGCAACAAAATGTTCCAACTCTTCCACTCTGTATATTTTAAGCTTCAACCTATGAGGGTAATTGTGCTGCACCCCTCCTGTGCGGCCACTTTCAGGGAAGTCTGGAATTAAACAAGTCCAGAGTTGAAGGCATATGGGGCGTTGGTCTTCATTAGTTGGAG
Source organism: Mobula birostris (assembly GCF_030028105.1). NCBI lineage: Eukaryota > Metazoa > Chordata > Chondrichthyes > Myliobatiformes > Myliobatidae > Mobula > Mobula birostris. The sequence continues at coordinate 17,571,588 of NC_092401.1, forward strand.
AATTGAGTCCAAGAGCCACAAGGTAGCTTTATAATGCTCTGATTAGACCACACTTGGAGTATTGTGTTCACTTTTGGTCACCTCATTATAGCAAGGATGTGGACGCTTTAGAGATTTACCAGGGTGCAGGATGGATAGGAGGGTATGTCTCATGAGCAAAGGCTGAGCGAGAAAGCCTCAGAAGAAAAGGAGGATAAGACTTGATAGAAGTGTATAAGATTATGAAGGGCATAGATAAGAGTGCACTATCAGCATCTTTCTCCCCAGGGGACATCATTTTAAGGTGAGTGGAGCAAACTTAGGGGAGATGTTAGATGTAGTTTGTTTTTTATTTAAACATAGAGAATATTGTGTCTGGAATGCACTGCCAGACTGCCAGGGGTGGTGGTAGAGGCTGACAGCTTTTAAATAGACATTTAAAAGATTTTTAGGTGGGAACATGGATGTCAGAAAAAAAAATGGAGGGTTATGGGCTGTGTAGGAAGGAAGTTTTGATTGATCATGGAGTAGGTTAAAAGTTTGCACAGCTTAGTGGGCTGAAGGGCCTGTACTGTTCTATCTAGTATGATCCTTAAGTGCTGCTGAGCAGAGAGATCTCGGGATTCAAGTTCCTTGAAAGTGGCTACATGGGCCGATGAGGTGGTTAAGGAGGCTTATGGAATGCTTGTTGTTATGAGTCGAGGCACTGAGTTCAAAAATCAAGAGGTTATGTTGCAACTTTATAAAACTCTGGTTGGGACACATCTGGAATATTGAACACAGGTCTGGTTGCTCCACTATAGGAAGGATGTTGAGGCTTTGGAGAGGCTGCAGAAGAGGTTCACCAGGATGCTGCCTGGTTTGGAGGTTATGCACTATCATGAGAGGCTGGATAAACCTGGGTTGTTTTCTTTGATGTGCTGGAGGCTGAAGGGAGATCTGAAAGAGGTTTACAAGATTTTGAGAAGCATAGATACAGTGGAAAGAGGCTATCTGTTTCCCAGGGTTTAAATGTCTAAGGCCAGAGAGCATGCATTGAAGGAGAGAGGGGGTAGGTTCAAGGGGGATGTGAACCCAAGTTTTTACTTAGAGAATCATGGATGCCTGGAACGTGGTGTCTGGTATGGTGGTAGAGGCAAATTCATTAGAGGCTTTTAAGGGACGTTTGGATAGACACATGGATGCAAGGAAGATGGAGGGATATGGGATATGTTGTTAGGAGGGATTAGTGTTTGGGCGTCTCCGATTTGCTGTTTAGCTGGGTCAGCACTATTCTGTGGGCCGAATGGCCTGCTCTTGTGCTGTGGTGTTCCATGTTCTGGCAAGAAGAATGCACAAATTGCCAGAGGCAGCAGAGGGTTGTAGACTTAGCAAGCTCCAGCCCAAACATGAGCCTCCCCAGCACCAAAGGCATCACCTCAAGGCGGCTGCATCCTTCATGAAGGACCTCCGCTATCTGGGACATGCACTTTTCGCATTACTACCAGTGGGGAGGTGGTACAGGTGCTAGAAAACTCACACTCAACGTTTTAAGAACAACTTCTTCCCCTCTGCCATTGGACTGACAGTCCATGAACCCAACCGCATGACTTGTCTTTTGTACTATTTATATGAGACGGTCATTTTTACGTCCTGCACCATACTGCAATAGTTTTCATGACATATGTCAGGGATATAAAGCTAATTCTGACCAAGAGCTGGTCAATCTGTTCCCTCTGCTGGGAGGAGCAACACAAACCAACATCAGAACCGTTATCTTTGGCAAGTATTCAGCGACCATAGACTAAACCTGCACTATTTGTGTAAATGAAAATGTGGAGGGGTAAGCATTTGTAATGCATTCGACAGGATATAACTTTACAATTTAAAAGGGATCAAAATGAATTAGGTTAATCCAAACAGCTCATTTCCATGTTGTTATAAATATATAAAACTCCTAAATCAGCAAACATGGTGTGGACTGCTGCCACTGTAAGTCAGTGAACAAGGAGAATCAGTGTGCTCTTTAATATTCAGTGCTAAATGAAACGGCTTCTTTCCACATCTAAATGCCAACGTAGTTTTTGTTCAATGCATCAGAAGAAAGCTTGAGCTTTGAATGTCAAGTGCCTTGGTATTCCCACATCAATGAGGAGAAAGGAGCAATTAATTTTGATTGGCAGCTCACAAGCCAACTCCCAACTAACGAAGGGAAAGAACATGTTTTTATTTGCTGAGCAATTCAAGGATCACACAAACCAGATGAGAACACCAAACTTTGAGAGCCCCACTTACAGCAGAGAAGATTAAGGGAGATGTAAATTAACAATGCCAACCGTCAAGAAAGTTTCTGCTTATTTGTAAACTTAACATAAACTAGATTTATTGGTTTACAATGTCTCATTGCACAAGAATTCTTCTCAGCCCACCGTGAATTCTTCTTAGAACAGATCTGCAATACAAAAGGTTACAGGAGGTGGAAGGTGCTGAGCCCAGAGCCCATGTCACTGTCATAAAGGATGAATGAAATCTCGCCTCATTTTGGATAAGGTCATCAGAACACAAGGAACAGCAGCAAACAGCCACCTCGCACCTTGAAGCAGTTCTACTACTAACAAAGATCTTGGCTGGCCCAATCTAATCTTCATCACTACTTTCCCTGCTCTTCTTATATCCCCCAATGACCTCTGTCAAACTGCTCACACAAATCTATGCAAACACAAGTCTTTAATATACATACATACATATACAGATAACAGACAGATACACACATATGTAACCCTCTCACCAGGCTCATATACAAACTTGGTTCAACAGAGGACTCGGCTTACAGCCATGTAATCAGTGGTGAGAAGCCTTCTTTTCATGAGCAATATACATCTAGTGTCAGTATGATTTAGGGTTCAACCAAACAGGAAAGTTGGGATGTTCCGATTAACGGAACACTGATTTAAGAGAATGCTGTGTAAATATTGTCCATACCAAATAATCCGTTGGGCAAGAGAAAACAGATTGTACACCGCATAAAACTATAAAGAAAGGATATTTACTAACTTCAGCTTTATCAAACTGTTATTAAGGGAAAGAAAGAATAAATAAAAGGTCCCATTATGTTAAAGCAGTCTAAATGTACACATGACGCTGGACCTCATATCTTCCAGAACTTGGGGATACGAATTGACAATAAACTGGACTGGTCAAAGAACACTGAGGCTGTCTACAAGAAGGGTCAGAGCCGTCTCTATTTCCTGAGGAGACTGAGGTCCTTTAACATCTGCCGGACGATGCTGAAGATGTTCTACGAGTCTGTGGTGGCCAGTGCGATCATGTTTGCTGTTGTGTGCTGGGGCAGCAGGCTGAGGGTGGCAGACACCAACAGAATCAACAAACTCATTCGTAAGGCCAGTGGTGTTGTGGGGATGGCACTGGACTCTCTGACGGTGGTGTCTGAAAAGAAGATGTTGTCTAAGTTGCATGCCATCTTGGTCAATGTTTCCCATCCACTACATAATGTACTGGGTGGGCACAGGAGTACATTCAGCCAGAGACTCATTCCACCAAGATGCAGCACAGAGCGTCATAGGAAGTCATTCCTGCCTGTGGCCATCAAACTTTACAACTCCTCCCTTGGAGGGTCAGACACCCTAAGCCAATAGGCTGGTCCTGGACTTATTTCATAATTTACTGGCATAATTTACATATTACTATTTAACTATTATGGTTCTATTACTATTTATTATTTATGGTGCAACTGTAATGAAAACCAATTTCCCCCGGGATCAATAAAGTATGACTATGACTATGTATAACATACACATACATATGTACACACATACACCCATACACCCACACACACATCTGTAATGATCATGTTGTTTGGAATTGAATGTCCTTGTCTGGTGAACAAGGGCTGAGTGAGTGTGCACCCACAAATGGCACTCCTTTTCCAACGGCCCTGCACCCTTCCCACAGTGCTCCACCCTCGCCATTCCCAACATCTCACCAGACTTACAAGCTCGCTCTCTGCTCCACATCGACAAATAGAGTACCGTGAAAATTCTTTGGCACGCTAGGTATATATATGTTGCACAGTGCTGTATGTTCAGTAATCCCAAAGATCAACCACCCAAGGGAAGAAATTTGACCACAATATGATCTGAAATGGGCAACTCAGTATTCTGACTCTATGCTCCCCATCTCCAGGTAACCTCATTCAGCATCCCCCTCAGGAACAAAAGTAATCTCCAATTCTGATGGGCTCAAGCCATCACCACCATATTGCAACTCCTTTTATCCCTGGAAACTTCCTTCCACTGTGTCCACAGTATTGGAGCCGTGGTCTCACCAGTGCCCTATACAGTTCCATCAACACACTCTCAATGATCCTACTCCGTGCAATGAAGGCAGCTTGTTATACTTCATCATACCCTGTGATGCTGTTGTACCCTGCAACGTCACTCATTTACATTTTCCATTCTCTCTCTCCCCACCCAAGGGGAATTTACCTTCACTTTTCACCTTTCCATCATAATTGCCAACTACCTGATTTTACTCTGGGTCCTGATGAAGAACTTCAACCTGAAATGTTGACGGATTTTCCCACCACAGATGCTGCCTGGCTGCTGAGTCCTTTCGGAAATTTATGTGTTGCTGCCTCTGCAGGGTCTTTATGCCCTCCTGACATCTTGCTCAGCCACCTACCTTTGTATCCAGAATAAAGGTTGCTGCAGTATGCATCGCTCTCTCACCCACATCATTTAAATTAAAATGGTGAGTACCCACACTGATCTACATGGCACGGCACTTGTTAGTGAAGACCAACCCAAAGAGGAGCATTGAGCTACTACACACCCTTATCCATGTTATTGTATCGTTCTTGGGGGCTCATGCAGTGACCTTTGGGACACTTCACTAATTAAAGTATGGAAATCAAAATACATCAGTGGCTCCCTCTATCCATTATTTCATTATCAAACAATTCCAGGAAATTTCACAACTATTTCCGTGTCATAAAACCATGTTAAACGCATAGTTCAAAGTTAAAAGTAAATTTATTATCAAAATACATATACAACCTTGAGATTCATTTTCTTGTGGGCATTCAGAGCAAACATAATTGAATCAATAAAAGACCACATCCAACAGAGCACACAAAAAAAAATGCAAAAGACAACTACAGTTTTCTAACTGCCCAGCTATTACTCCTGAATATCACCTCCCATTATCGGTAATAATGAACCAGGAAGAAAGGCTACAATAAAAAGCAGAGAGAACACACATAACCATAAAACTGCAGTTCCAATGTAACCTGCAGAGTATTCAAACCTGAGGAGACGATGCTCTTGCAGAATAAAGCATCAGAACTTTTAAATTAGATTTCCAGAATGATCCATATTGAGAAAGTTCCCTCGACATAATTTACCACTTGTACATGAACGCTAGCTATCAAAAATATAGTAAGAGAGACGCTCATATCAGACAAAACTGTGCTTACAACATCAGAACCACAACTGAGGGGTGAGATATGAACTGATTTCCCATCAGGAGACCCAGTCAAACAAGAGGCTAATGAATCTTCCCAGTCTCTGGAATCCCCTGTCACTTAACGACCATTTATGACAGGTACTTTTACTTTCGATTCTTAACACAGACCATACCTTTTGCTGGATAGGAGACCAGAATGTGTTTGAGTCACTGCAGGCCTCTTTGTTTGCGATGTGTGCTGCCACTGTTGCAATATCGAAGACACTACCCACAACCGTACAACTCTGGTGGGTCGTGTGAGGACAAGCTGTTGTCAGTGACAAGAAGTACAGACTAAAAGTGGGTGTAGATGGGGGAAATGGGAGGGTGTAGAAGGGGTGAGGGGAAATGGGAGGGTGTAGAAGGGGTGAGGGGAAGGGGAAGGTATTGAGGGAAAGGGGAAGGTATTGAGGGGGAAGGCCAATGTCTTTAACATTGTTCAGCACCCCCCTTGTTCTCTCTCTGACCCCTTTCTGTGCATCCTATTGGTTGTAAGAACTCCAGGCTTTGAAGTTACAGTCAAAGCCTCACACCATAACGCAAGTACTGAACAGACTGTAATCAGACTAAAACATCAGGAGGAGTTGAAATATCATCTTTAAAATATTCTTTTAAAACAATTTTTTTGTTTAAAAAAGGTAAATGAAATTTTCAGCAACTTCATTATCACTGGGGGCACATTCACAAGTACCAGCTGAAGAGAGCTCTGTTGCAACCAAACCGCTCGTTAAAACCTTTGATTAAAAGAGAAGGACCTTTTCCCTGAAAACTGCGGCAGTGCCAAAGTAAGAACACCCGGGCACAGCGTCAAAACTGGGTAATGACAGGCTAAGAGAGTGGAAAGATGAAAAACCTTCTTTGATGACACTGTCCCAACCAACCAGAATGAAAATGATTAGATTATACACTCACCAGGAATGCCAGAGACCACATGGGTATAAACAATGGGGATTACTTTAGCTCACTTGAGGAGAACGAGGGTGAAGTAGGGGTGAACTAGAGGTTTGTGGAGGCTGGAACAGACGGTGTGCAGTTTGCTGTAGGGTAATATTTTTGGTAGTTCACAAGTCCTGCCCCACACACTATTGATTGGATAACGAGAGGAACAGATCCTGAAGGCAGCCAACAAACTGCTTTCATCAAAGTATTATTTACAGCTTGCACAATAAAACTGTGGGACATTCCACTCAACATCTAAACTTCTGGGTTATTAAATCAACAGGCAAACACCACCACACCCTCAGCTCTCTTCACTTCTGGCCTTGGGATACAGTGCAAAACATTCATCAGTTTGACACTGGGACTAAAGGTTACGTTTTAAGAATGCACACAAATTTATATTCCCTTGAATTAAGGTCAAAGTACAAGTTTTATGGAACCAGGTGAGGAAACTAAACTCAGATACAAATCAGCTCGTGTTTGAACAGTAGTACAGACTTGAGAACATCATTGAGAGCTCCTGTCATGATTCTAGCCCATGCAATGATTGGGAGTACTGGCTCTTATTGTGCTTGAGTACTGTTAGAAATGAAGTGGAAAGGTGCCAGGAAGACTTCAATGTCTCCAATTCAACTTCAAGATCATGAACATGATTGTCTCTCAAGTAGTGTTTCCATCAAACCAATATATACACAAGACATCCAGTGGTCCCCAGTACAATAAATATATCTGTCATTTTATGTGGCATTTGATCCCAGCGCATAAAGCTCCTTCATGGAGACGTCCCTGGTATCACCACAAAGCAGCCAGGTCATGGTCTTCCCAACATTCAGCACCTACTTGTAGGCTTTTAATTCTAATGACAGCCAGAATCACAAGTAGCATCTATTGGGGTCAGTTTACCGAAAGGGCCTCTCCATAGGTAGTCACTCCGTGGGGGAGACGGATCTGGATTAGATTTTGCTGAACAACAATTCAGGAGAACAGTGCGATGCTTCTTATACCATCTCATCCACCTCTACACTGAGGTGAATCATAGGGACCTTCCATGAATGGAATGAATGCAGACACATTGACATGGAATGCATTCTAAGTTTGACCATTCTACCTGGCCATTTAATAGGTCATTGTTCATTAATTCCATTCAGGAGGGACAGGGTTAGGCTGAGATCCAGTACTAATTAACACCATCTCAGGGAAGGGGGATACTTAACACATTGAAAACCCCATAAGACACAAGATATAGGAGCAGAATTAGGCCACTCAGCCCATCGAGTCTGCTCCACCATTCCATCATGGCTGATATGTCCTCCCTCTCAACCCCATTCTCCTGCTTTCTCCCTGTTACTTTTCACACCCTGATCAATCAAGAACAAATCAACCTGCACCTTAAATATATTCAATGACTCTGCCTCCACATCTATCCGTGGCAATGAATTCCACAGATCCACCACACTCTGGTGAAATAAACCTTTTGCTCAGCTGTGTTTTAAGTGGATTTCCCTTAATTTTGAGGCTTGCCCTCTGGTCCTGGACTCCCCCACTATAGGAAACATACTCTGCACATCCACTCTAGACCTTCAATATTCAATAGGTTTCAATGAGATCCACCCGCATTCTTCTAAGCTCCAGAGATTACAGGCCCAGAGCCGTCAAACACTCTTCATATATTAACCCTGTCATTCCTGGGATCATTCTCATGAGCCTCCGCTGAACCCTCTCCAACACCAGCACACCTTTTCTTAGATAAGGTGCCCAAACTGCTGACAACGCTCCAAGAGCAGTCTGACCAAAGCCTCAGCATTGCACCCTTGCTTTTGTATTCTCATCTTCCCAAAATGTGGCTAAACATTGCACTTGCCTTCCTTACCTGAAAATTAACCTCTAGGGCCTACATAAGGACTCCAAAGTCCCTTTGCACCACTGATTTTTGAATTTTCTCCTCGTTTAGAAAATAATCCACACCTTCATTCCTTCTGCCAAAGTGCATGACCCTACTCTTCCCTATACTGTATTCCATCTGTCCAAATCCTTCTGCAGACTCCCTAATTTCTCAACACCACCTGCCCCTCCACCTATCTGGACTGTGCACCTGTGGACTCAGCTTAGCGTATCAGGGTTTTTTTTTTAAGAGTGGAGAGGCATAACATGACCAGCAGAGATATTGAAAAGCAAAGCAGAGAAATCAGAGGTTAACAGACAAGAAAGGAAACAACACTGCAGAAAGATGACCTTCATTTTCTGTGTTGAAATAGAGGGATGGAAGACTGATGACACCTATGGGGATGAGAACTGATCTCTGGATCACTGGCCTCGGACAGCATAGAACAGATTCCACTGGTTGATAGCGGAGTCAACTGAGGGTTAAATTATGAGGACAGGTTACAGTTTAACCTTGTATCCCCATGAGTATGGAAGAAGTTTTCACATTTCTGTAAGGTACAAGAAACTACTTCAGCACAGATTCTGTGCTGGCTGACATTCCTATTCCAACTTTTCCTGCAGCCTGCTTTCCCATGTTCCTGTCAACCTCCCTCGTATTCTACACACTAGACAACTTACAGCAGTCAATCAACCCATGAACCCACACATCTTCGGGACGTGCAAGGACCACAACACCCAAGGATAGCCCACGTGGTCCCAGAGAGGATGTGCGAGTGGCACACAGACAGCACCCGAGGTCAGGACTGACACTGGAGCTGAGCAGCAACATACCTGACCACTGTGTGGCTTTAGTGAGGGAGTCCAGGTTGATAGAAAGGGCTAATGATAAACGGTTTCCTTTGGCGGGAGGCCAGAGTGAAGAGGCAACTTTTTCTTCACATCAGCGAGATGAGGACTTCATGCAGGAACTGTGGGACTCCTCCCCCATGAGAAAGCTATGCAGGCTGCAGGTCAGAGGGTGCTCCCACAATTGAAACCAAGAGATCTGGGAATCAGGATGTCAAGGGATATGGAACCCTGGCGAGTAAACACAGATCCGACAGATATAACATTGATTCTCAGAACACAAATGAGGCCTCGTGACCTCCCCACCCGCCCACCTTGCATCCGGTGTCCCTGCCGTGATCGAGAGTCAGACAATAGGTATGTGGGTAATGTTCCTGGCTCCACTGCACCTCTTGATCTTGACCCCGCTGATCGCGTGGTGCTGGAATGGAGAAATTACACAGATAACTGAACTAAACACGTCGGACGTAAGGAACAAACAAGATACTAGAAATTGCATCTTTCGGTAACAAGGTCAGAGTGTGGTCACACTTGCCCTTCCCTTAACACCATCTGATGTGCAGGGAGATCTCCGCCAGTTAGTGCTGGGGGACAAGGTGACGACAAGGAAGAACATTGAGGCAAATCAGCTGATGATCATATTGGTGCAACAGCCCCCTCTTGTGGTCGCCTGTTCAATCGGAATGGTGGGCAGGAACCTTAGCCAAAGGAACTGACCTCCTCGAATGACCTCCCCATCGCTAAAACAGTGATAACTTACGAGTCACAGATATACATTGTAAAACATGTTAGATATGACACTCATAATGGAAGCACTGAAAGATTTAAGTCAGTGAAGTGCTGAGACATGAATAATCACAATGACCTTTCTATAATCTACGTAACAAGATCTCACACCTGCAACAAGTGCGAGCAACTCACTAGTTTTCAGGGGTACTGGCTAAAAGACAAATGAGCTCAGACATGAACTTTCTTGAGTATTCCAGAAATCTACCCACTCACAGTAGGGTGGAAGGAATCCTTTCTCCCGTTGAGTATTCCAGAGATCCGCCCACTCAGAACGTTGCCAGGAACCCACTCTACTCCTTGTATCTAAGGAAGAGTACACCCTAGCACATGGTGTTTACACATTACAGGTAACGGTGACAATTCCATCAGAACTGTACCAGCCCAGATAACTGTGGGTCCGGATATTGGTGACACAGCTACCGTCAGGCGTAACATTAGCTGCTAGCCTTGCTGCGCTTACTGTCAGTGTCTCATCTCTTCCAATCTTCTTAGCTTTGGATTCTTGGGCACCCTACGCCAACACTTAAGCATTTGTCCTTCTGAACAACAGTTTAAACTGACAGCTCTGAACAATTCTACATCACAGATAAATTTACTGTTCTTATAAACCAAATTTTACAGTACACAGACAGGCCATCTAATACTAACAGAACATAGAACAGCTCAGGGTCAGGCCCGTTGGCCCATGATGTTGCACTGAACCAATCAAACATCTAATTAATCCCTTCTGCTTGCCCTTCCATTCTCTGCACATTCACATGTCCATCTAAAAGCCTCAAACATCTGTATCATATTTGCCTCCACCACTTGCCCTGCTACATATTCCACTTACCTCACACACCTCCTTTGAACTTGCCCCCAATTCTTAAATTCGCAGCCCCTAATGAGAGACATTTCAATCCGGGAAAAAGACCGTCTGTCTATTCTACCGATACCTCTCAATCTCAGAAACTTCTATCAGGTACTTCCTCATCCTCTGCCACTCCAGAGAAAACAACCCAAGCTTATCCAACCTCTCGTTATAGTGCATGCTCTCTAATCCAGACAGCATCCTGGTAAATCTCTTCTGCACCCTATTGAAGACATTACCTGGAATAATAAAAGCAAGCATGTTGTACACCTTCTTTACCACCCTATCATCCTGTGCAGCCACTTTCAGAGATCTATGGACTTGGACCCAAAGATCCCTCTATGCACCAACACTGTTAAGGGGCCCATCATTAACCATTCACTGTCCCTTTACATCTGATCTTCTTCCAAAGTCAACACCTTGCATCTGGCCACATGGAACTCCATTTGCCATTTCTCCACCATATCTGCAAATGATCGACCTATATCTCACTATGTCATTTGGCAATCTTCTACACCCTCCACACATCCACCAATGCGTGCATTATTTGCGAACTTACTAACACACCAAGCCAAATCACTTATATACCTCAAGCAGCAGAGGTCCCAGGACGGATCCCTGAGTATTAACACTAGTCACAGATCTCCAGTCAGAACAACTCCCATTACCAACTACCCTCTGTCTATGGGCAAGCCAATTTTGAATTGGTGACCTAAGTTTGAATTTGGTGACATAATAACTTTAATGTACTTCAAGACCTAACACTATGTTTCCAAGATGCCCTGGCATATTAGCACACTCTACATGCCCTATCCTCTACACCCTTCTCCTTAGTGAATATTGATGCAAAGTACTCATTTAAAACAGCACTCACATGCTCCAACTCCAAGCACACGACCCGCTCCTTTAGCAACACACAAAGTGCTGGAGAAACCGGAGGACCAGGTCAGGCAAGACCTATAGAGGGAGTAAACAGTCGATGTTTCGGGCCAAGTCCCTTCATCAGGGCAGATTTCCAGCACATGCAGAATTTCTCGTGTTTGTGTGCCTCTCCTTTGTCTTTGAATGGTCTTAACCCCGCCTTAGTTATCCTCTTTCTCCTGATATCTACAGAACACCTTGGGATTCTCCATAATCTTACTTGGCAAGGACTGTTCATTCCCCCTCCTGACTTTCCTAATGCCCATCAGTTCTTTTCCAATTTCTTCATAATTCTCAAGTGCTCAGTTGGATTTTAGTTTCCACAACCTTACATATTTTTTAGTCTTGATTATTTTCACCACCTCTCCTGACATCCTTCCGTTGTGGAACATACCTGTCCTGTCTTGTACTCTGTCCGGTTAGTCTTTAAGCACCTTCTGCATGTCAGATGTGGACTTGTCCAAAAACAGCTGTTCCCAGTTAACTCTCCCCGCCTACGTCCAATACTCTCTTAATTGGCCCTGCATCCATTTAATACTCTCCTGCAAGATGCATACTTATCTATAGTTATCTGAAAACTTGAGTTGTGATCAAAGTATGCACCAACTATAAGGTCGGTCACCTGTCCAGGCTCATTATCCAACACCACTTCCTGTACGGCCTCTCCTGCAGTTGGACTACACCCATTGGTTCAAGAAACCAAGCTAAAAAATTCTCCTCTATCTAAACCTCCAGTACTAAGGAGATCTCAGTGTCAACCAAGTCTTTGCAATGACCACAACATCATCATTCCATGTTCTAATGCATGTGCTAAGTTCATCACCCTTACAGGTACCCTTAATACTCCTAGCATTAAAATAAACTCATTTCACCCGGTCAATACTACTGTGACAATTAGCTTGATCCTGCCTGTTCTTCCTTGTAGACATCTACCTTCATCTCAGTCCCTCCACTTACTGACTTATGGTTCCTGTACTCCCGCCAAAACTAGTTTAAACCTTCCCAGCTGCACTGGTGAACCTCCTCGGCCAGTATACTGGATCCTCTCCAGTAAAGATGGTATCTATCTGTCTTGTAAAGCTTGTCCTAGAAGGGATTCCAATGGAATACAACAACCTGAAACCTTGCGCCACTTCCTCAGCCACACATTCGGCAGCTTTATCTTTTTATTCCTGCCCTGGCTCGCACCCAACACTGCGACTATCTGGAAACTATTACCTTCAAGGTTCTGCTTATCAGCTTCTTTCCTAACTCCCCGAGCTTGCTACACAGGACATTTTCCCCCTTTATACCCGTGTCATCGGTGCCAATGTGCACAAGGCTTTCTGGCTGTTCATCCTCCACCCTGAGGGTGTTTTACAGCCGCTCAGTTATCTTTAACTCTGGCACCCAGGAGATAACACACCATCATGGCTTTACTTTTGTGGCTACAGAATCTCTCCTGTCTCCCTAACTATCGAGTCTCCTAACACTCAAGTTTAACGTATGTACAACCTTGAGATTGGTCCCCTTACAGGCAGCCACAAAACAAAGAAACCCAATAGAGCCGATTGAAAAAGACCATCGTGCATCAAATGTCCAGGGAAAAAAAACAAATTGTGCAAACAACATTCAGAACTGAAGTTCACAAAAGCGAGTCCACAGCCACGAAGCCAGTCATCCAGGAGCCCGTTGGTTGCAGACCACAACCTCAATTTAGTGCAGAGGTGAGTAAACCTCACTGATAAGTGAGCTGAACACTGGCCGGCCCTCACCCCCAGCACTGACGCCCTGACCTTTTCAATCTGACCTGGCATTTAAATTAGCCAAACAGCACGCCATTCCTCACTGATAGAACCTGGCCCTGCCACTTCGATATGCTCTTAGGCATGGGATCTACATTATCTGTTGTACAATTACTCTGCCTGACCTTACCTGCAGCTGCTCAGCGACAGTACCTCTGATCTCCTGTACCCAGAGAGCTAACGACCCCTCAAAGGGGTATACATCGCTGAGGGAAATGGTTACAGGGGAACTCTACACTGTCTGCCTGCTGCTTCTACCTTTCCTGGTAGTCATCCATCTGCTGCCTGAAACTTAGCTGTGACTATGTCACTAAAACGTCAATTATGTTCTCAACATCTTGGACAATTCCAAGTACATCCAGTCCAGCTTCAGCCCCTTCATGTGGGGAGCTGGGTGCATTTCTAACAGGTGAGGTCATTGGGGATAGTGGCAGTCTCCTTGATCCCCACATCCTGCAGGAGGAGCATGCCAATGCCTGCACTGACATCCCAGCTACTCTAATCAGAGAATAATTTTAACAACCTTACCTACACTTGCTTGTTCCTCTGCTGTGAGTCAAATCCTCAGCACTTGTAGCTCATACACAGCCACTCCAAAATGACCACTTTGCTGGACTCTGCTTCCCTTTTTATACCTGCAAGATGCTTTCTAAAACACTACTGGTTCCTCCCCTCTGCTACTGAGGTCAGACCAGATCTTTCCCAACAAAGCCATGCCAATTTTCTTCAATCAATTCATGGCCTGTTCCTACAAGTTTTTCCCCTTCTATTTTTGCCTTATTTATCTTAAGGTGCCACACATGAGGCTACTTAACAAGGTAAGAGCCCATGGAATTACAGGAAAGTTACATACGTGGAAGAGCGTTGGCTGATTGGTAGGAAACAGAGAGTGGGAATAAAGGGATCCTATTCTGGTTGGCTGCCAGTTACCAGTGGTGTTCCACAGGGGTCCGTGTTGGGGCCGCTTCTTTTTACGTTGTACATCAACGATTTGGATTATGGAATAGATGGCTTTGTGGCTAAGTTTGCTGATGATACGAAGACAGGTGGAGAGGCCGGTAGTGCTGAGGAAACAGAGAGTCTGAAGAGAGACTTGGATAGATTGGAAGAATGGACAAAGAAGTGGCAAATGAAATACAATGTTGGAAAGTGTATGGTCATGCACTTTGGCAGAAGAAATAAACGGGCAGACTATTATTTAAATGGGGAGAGAGTTCAAAGTTCTGAGATGCAGTGGGACTTGGGAGTCCTCGTGCAGGATACCCGTAAGGTTAACCTCCAGGTTGAGTCAAGAAGAAGGCGAATGCAACGTTGGCATTCATTTCTAGAGGAATAGGGTACAGGAACGGTAATGTGATGTTGAGGCTCTATAAGGTGCTGGTGAGACCTCATTTGGAGTACTGTGGGTAGTTTTGGTCTCCTTATTTAAGAAAGGATGTGCTGACGTTGGAGAGGGTACAGAGAGGATTCACTAGAATGATTCCGAGAATGAGGGGGTTAACATATGAGGAACTTTTGTCTGCTCTTGGACTGTATTCCTTGGAGTTTAGAAGAATGAGGGGAGACCTCATAGAAACATTTCGAATGTTGAAAGGCATGGACAGAGAGGATGTGGCAAACGTTGTTTCCCATGATGGGGGAGTCTAGTACGAGAGGGCATGACTTACGGATTGAAGGGCGCCCATCCAGAACAGAGATGCAAAGAAATTTTTTTAGCCAGAGGTTGGTGAATCTATGGAATTTGTTGCCAAGGGTGGCAGTGGAGGCCAAGTCATTGGGTGTATTTAAGGCAGAGATTGATAGGTATCTGAGTAGCCAGGGCATCAAAGGTTATGGTGAGAAGGCGGGGGAGTGGGACTAAATGGGAGAATAGATCAGCTCATGATAAAATGGCGGAGCAGACTCAATGGGCCGAATGGCTGACTTTTACTCCTTTGTCTTATGGTCTAATTTATTTTTAAAATATACTTATTATAATTTATAGTTTTTATTATTGTGTATTGCAATGTACTTCTGCTACAACACAAGAAGTTTCAGGAAATATGCCAGTGATAAAGAACCTGATTCAGATTCTGACGTCAGAATCTTTCTCTAATAAATTCCCTGCCACTAACAAGATCCCTGCTGCCCTTCTTGGGATAAAGGCATTTAGGGGCACATTTATTGTACTGCATTCAATTCCAAGCTTCATATTGGATGGATGTGGAGTGTTTGGTGAGGGTGCAGAGATTGACCAGGATTGGAGAAGGAGGCTGTAGCTTTTGTTGGACTCCAGATCAAGGTTTCTTTGGGGGGCTTTTGTTATTGTTTGCATGGTGGGGGGGGTTGGTGGGGCAGTGCTTCTGCTGGCACAAATGGGGGGTGGGGTTTAAACTAATTTGGCAGCAGGTTGGGAACTGGAGTGATAGTACATGAAGGTGGATGGGGTGGTGTGGCTTTTCTGGTAAAAAATGAAGTTAAATCATCAGAAAGAGGTGACATAGAGACAGAAGGTGTTGAATTGTTCTGGCTAGAGCTAAGGAACTGCAATGGTAAAAAGACCCTGATGGGAGTTACATACAGACCCCAAAACAATAGTAATAATGTGGTCTACAAATTACAATGGGAGGTAGAACGTTAACAAATTTCACAACACATGCCGGTGATAATAAACCTGATTCTGATTCTGAAAATGCATGCCAAAAGGGCAATGTTACTATAGTCATGGGGGATTTCAATATGCAGGTAGATTGGGCAAATCAGGCTGGCGCAGGATTCCAAGAGGGGGGATTTTCTAGAATGCCTACGGGATAACTTTTTAGAGCAGCTCATGGTTGAGCCCACGAGGGTATCAGCTATTCTACATTGGGTGCTGTGCAATGAACCAGAACTGATTAGCGAGCTTAAGGTAAAAGAATCCTCTGGGTAAGTGATCATTATATGATTGAATTCACCCTGAATTTGAGAAGTAGAAGCTAAAGTCAGATGTATCAGTATTACAGTAGAGTAAAGAAAATTACAGAGGCATGAGAGAGGAGTTGGCCAGACTTGATTGGAAAAGAACACTGGCAGGGATGATGGCAGAACAGCAATGGCTGGAATTCCTGGAAGCAATTCAGAAGGGACAGAATATATACACCCCAAAGAAGTTTTCTAAAGGCAGGATGACAAACCCACGGCTAACAAGGGAAGTCAAAGCCACATAAAAGTCAAAGAGAGGGCATATAATAGAGCAAAAGTTAGTTGGAAGTTAGGGGATTGGAAAGCTTTTAAATAGCAACATAAGGCAACTAAGAGTCATTAAGAAGGTAAAGACAGTAAGCTAGCTAATAATTATAAAAAGAATACCGAAAGTTTCTTCAGATACATAAAGTGTAAAACAGAAGCAACAGAGGACATCAGACCACTGGAAAATGATCTTGGAGAGGTAGTAATGGGGGACAGGGAAGTGGTGGATGAACTGAATAAGTATTTTGCATCAGACGTCACTGTAAAAGACACTAGCAGTGTGGTGGCAGTTCCAGGTGTCCCAAGTCATGAAGTTACCATTGCTAGAGAGAAGGCTTTTGGGAAACTGGAAGGTCTGAAGGTAGATAAGTCACTGGGACCAGATGGTCTACACCCCAGGGTTCTGAATGAAGTGGCTGAAGAGATTGTGGAGACATTAGTAACACTCTTTCAAGAGTCAGTAGATTCTGGAATGGTTCCAGAAGACTGGAAAGTTGCAAATACCACTCCACTCTTCAAGAAGGGAGAGGAGCAGAAAAAAGGAAATTATAGACCAGTTAGTCTGATCTCAGTGGTTGGTAAAATGTTGAAGTTGATTGTTAAGGATGAGGTTTCGGGGTACATGGAGGCACTGTGATAAAATAGGCCACAGTCAGCATGGTTTCCTCAAGGGAAAATCTTTCCTGACAAATCTGTTGGAATTCTTTGAAGAAATAACAAGGAATATAGACAATTAGTGGATGTTGTGTGCTTGAATTTTCAGAAGAGCTTTGACTAGGTGTCACACATGAGGCAGTTTAACAAGCTTTGAGCCCATGGTATTACAGGAAAGATTCTAGCATGGATAAAGCAATGGCTGATTGGCAGGAGGCAAAGAGTGGGAATAAAGGGAGCCTTTTCTGGCTGGATGCCAGTGACTAGTGGTGTTCCACAGGGGTCTGTGTTGGGACCGATTCTTTTTACATTATGTCAATGATTTGGATGATGGAATTGAAGGCTTTGTTGCAAAGTTTGAAGAAGATATGAAGATAGGTGGAGGGGCACGTAGTTTTGAGGAAATAGGAAGGCCACAGAAGGACAGACAGATTAGGAAAATGGGCAAAAGAAGCGGCAGATGGAATACAATGTCAGGAAGTGTATGGTCATGCACTTTGGTAGAAGAAATGAAAGGGTTGACTATTTTCTAAATGGAGAGAAAATACAAAAAAACTCAGGTACATAGGGACTAGGGAGTCAATGTGCAGGATTCCCCGAAGGTTAATTTGCAGATTGAACCTGTGGTGAGGAAGGCAAATGTAATGCTAGAGTTCATTTCAAGAAGACTAGAATATAAAACCAAGGATATCATTTTGAGACAGTATAAAACACTGGCGATGCCTCACAGAGTATAATGAGCAATTTTGGGCCCTTTATCCTAGAAAGGATATGCTGACATTGGAGAGGTTCAAAGATGGTTCACAAAAATGATTCTGGGATCAAATGGCTTGTGACATGAAGAGTGTTTGATGGCTCAGGGCCTGTGTTCACTAGAATTTAAAAGAATGAGGGGTGACCAAAAAGAAGCCAATCAAATTGTGAAAGGCCTTTATAGAGTGGAGGTGAGAAGGATGTTTCCTATGGTGGGAGAGTCTAAGACCAGGGGACACAGCCTCAGAACAGAGGGGGCGTCCTTTTAGGAGAGCAATAAAGAGGAATTTCTTCAGCCAGAGAGTGGTGAATTCTGTGGAATTCATCGCCACAGGCAGCTGTGGAGGCCAAGTCTTTATGTATATTTAAAGCAGAGGTTAATAGATCATTGATTGGTCAGGGCATGAAGGAATAACGGGTTGGGGGGGAAGGTTGGGAAGGCTGGAGATTGGGGCTGAGAAGAAAAATGGCCTAATTCTGCTCCTATATATTATGATCTTCTGAACATTCAGAACTAAAGTTCAAGAAAGTAAGTTCACAGCCATGAACCCAGTCACAGTCGATCCAGGAGCCAGTTAGTTGCAGGCTGCAACCTCAGTTCAGCGCAGACAAGTAAACATCACTGCAGCAAGCTGGACACCAGCCCGTGCCTCACCTCCAGCCCCAACAGACACCCTGGCTTTTCAATCTGGCCCAGCGCTTAGATCAGCTGAACTTCAGCTTGTTCCTCACTCTTGACCCAGGCCCTGCCCCGTTGATGTGCTGGAGCCTTCATTCTGCCTGTACCCAAGCTTTCTAAACTGGCCCACTGCTAAAATCGGTCAAACGTCAGCTCATTCCTTGCTCTCAGGCCCACCCCGTGCCCCTTCCATCCAGCCCACATGCATCACCCCACAAACATCCTGCATCTTCCATTCAAACCTCAAAAAGGCCAGGTCGCACAAGTGGTTCGAAAGCACAGCTCCGAAAGGGAAGTTCCATGCTATTGACTGCAGCAATGGTTCTCCAGAAAAAGTGTGATTAATAAAGTAGTCAGTAATTTTACTTACTGCCTGTAAGTCATCACCGTGTTTCACCAGTGCCATCTCAAACAGCGGCCATGAAATTAGCAGACAACTGTAAAAGCCCACCTGGTTTCTGCCAGTCACCAGGGAAGGAAAGCTGCTGCCGTGCCCTCACTAAGTATACAGGTATCTGCAGGTCCACAGTAACTCTGAACTGTCACACCACTCAATTCATGACAAGGGCAATGAACACAGGTCCTGTCAGCCCCTGTGGGAATCTCATGCAGGTGTACAAACCTCACACTAAAATGGAGTTTGTTCTTTGTTCTATGTTTTCTTTAAA
Source organism: Mobula birostris (assembly GCF_030028105.1). Lineage (NCBI taxonomy): Eukaryota > Metazoa > Chordata > Chondrichthyes > Myliobatiformes > Myliobatidae > Mobula > Mobula birostris. The sequence continues at coordinate 17,591,043 of NC_092401.1, forward strand.
AATTGTGTGTAATGTTTGTTTTTCTTGTGAAAGCACCTCTACTTCCTTCGGAGTTTGCAAAGATTTGGCATAGCATTTAAAACTGTTGGCAAACTTCTACGGATGGGAATGGTGAGAATACTGACTGGTTGCATCACAGCATGGTATGGAAATACCAATGCCCTTGAACAGAAATTGCTACAAAACATAGTGGATATGGCTCAGTCCATCACAGGTAAAGCCCACCCCACCACTGAGCACATCTACACAGAGCTCTGTCACAGGAAAGCAGCATCACCAGGGACCACATCACCCAAGTCATGTTCTCTTCTTGCTGTTGTCATCAGGAAGATGACACAGGAGCCTCAGTACTCTCACCACCAGGTTCAGGACCACTTATTACCCCTTCAAACATCATGCTCCTGAACCAGAGGGGATAACTTCCCTCATCTCATTACTGAACTATTCCCACAATCTGGGGAAACACTTTCAAGGACTCTTCATCCCATGCTCTCAATATTTATTGTGCTTTTTTAATATTCATCTCATATTCTCAATACTTATTGTGTTTTTTTTATATTTGCACAGTTTGGTGTCTCTTGCACATTGGCTGTTAATGCTGTTGGGTGCAGTCTCTCATTAATTCTGTTATGGTTACTGGATTTTCTGTGTATGCGCGCAAGAAAACAAATCTCAGGGTTGTATATGGTAACGTATGTAATTTGATACTAAATTTACTTTGAATTTAAACCATTTACTGAGGATCAATAGCATGCCTTTCTGCACCGAATGAAGTCACGAGCCCAATAATATGCAGCACGAAATGACACAACTTCCCAAACACGAGGAAATCTGCAGATGCTGGAATTTCAAGCAACACACATAAAAATTGCTGGTGAACGCAGCAGGTCAGGCAGCATCTCTAGGAAGACCGTACCTCTTCCTAGAGATGCTGCCTGACCTGCTGCGCTCACCAGCAATTTTTATGTGTGTTGCTTCAACTTCCCATACCTTGGTCTCAATTCCTGTCTTCATGATCGTACCCACAAAGGTGAGCACATCACTGATAATCAGCAGAACGTACCAACCATTGATAAACTCCAAGCAAGTGGTGCAGGACACATCCTTTTTGTGCTTCAGCTGGAAAAATTCCCTAAATTGCTGGATTAAAAGAAAAGAGGTTTACTGAATCCTTCAACATCCACAGTTTTAAATCTCTGGGCACCTCAGACTCACTGCCAATCTACGGTGACAGATATATACTGTACAGTGCTGCTGGAGTGGGTGAGGAAACAGTAGACATGCCAAGGGAGATGTTAACGTCTCAGGTCCTCAGCTGAGCACACACTTATTGCTACAGAACACTCCTGTTGTACAGAGAATTAACAATGAGACCATTGATAGGTCTGGAGAGAGAATCAAAGTCTTTTGCCCAGGATGAAAATGTCAAATACTGAAGGGGAAAGTTTAGGGATGATTTACAAGGCCAATTATTTTTTATCTATGGAGAACAGTAGGTGTTTGGAATGGACTGCAAGGGAAGTGATAGAAGCAAACACAATACTAACGTTTAAGCGGCATCCAGATGGGTCCTGGAACAGACAGGAAAGGGAGGGATTTACAGCAGGCAGATCAGATTAGGTAAAATTAGCATCATGGTCAGTATAAACCTCGTGCGTGTAGGCCTGCCCCTGTACTGTTTTACATTCTTATCTGAGGGCTAAAGTTGGTTGGAGACTCAAACACCCATTGCCCTGTGTGAAATGGATCCAGTAACTGAATGTGAATGACAGCCGCACTTTGCGGAGCACTGAAGGGATTGTTTTAGAGCTATACTTGATAGCTCTAAATCAGGTCATCAAAAACCAGACTCAGGGACTGCCCACCAACCTTAGCATGGCCTCACTGATAAAATACAAAGTTTAACTGTTAATTTTGCTATTCCCAGTATTTCTTCACCATAGCCCTTTATAATTCAAGGAAGACGTGTGTTTTTGTTATTCTAATTCTCTTTCAATAAAGACCAATACTTCTTGCATTCCCAGTTCTCAGCTTTCAGTTATTTCTGTTGAATGGCAGCTGGATCCCTCTCAACACAAATGTCTAGCAATCTCAGAAAATGCATCTGTAGAGAATGAAACAGCTGCTGTTTTAACTGGGAAAAGAGGGAAACCAAATTTCAGACACCCATCAACTCAATTAGATCTCACCCTATCAGAGAAAATCGGATTGTGTTTTATCCTTCACAGCCTTCTGTCCCTGGAACCCAACTTGTCTCTTTCCTGGGACATGAAGGGGCCCTGATCTAAAACAACTGCTTCCGTTTCCACGAGACCGTCTAATCAGCTGAGTATTTTCAACCCTTTGCTTCTAGATTTCAAACAACTACCGTCTTTTTTCAATCCCACACTATAGTGCATAACATCATCTTTCCATTTTATGCTCCGTCTGCCACATCCTTAACCACTCACCATTCTCCAGAGCACCTCTACACCTTTAAAGCCAATACTCTTATCAGGTTGCAAACAACAGGAATTCTGCAGATGCTGGAAATTCAAGCAACACACATCAAAGTGGCTGGTGAACGCAGCAGGCCAGGCAGCATCTCTAGGAAGAGGTACATCCTAAGTGTCCTGTTACAACTGTTGAAAGGGAATGAATGCAGCTTTTCCCCTACTCATTCTGAGATTAGGCTAACCGGTATGCAAGCTCTTTCTCTTTCACTCATGTCATGGGTGGGGGTAGATTTGCTGCTTCCCATCCATGGGAAGCTTGGAAGATGACAACCAGTGTACCTATCATCTCTGCAGCTACCTTACAAAACCCTGAAATACAGATGACCCTTTGGATTTATCAGCTTTCATCCATCTCTACTAACGTTGGAAACAACATGACATGTGTACTCACGGCTTGCAGCTTGACTCCACGGATGATTGACCTCAAGCACAGAATAAAGGACACCAGGCACAACGCAATGACACAGGTGTCTAATATCGGGAGGCTACTCTCATTTCCACTTGGTATTTGGAGTGGAAAGAGATAAGCAGGAGAAAGAAATTAACCTTCAATTAAATCAGTGTTGGGTCCATTGTTATTTGTCATCTATATCAATGATCTGAATGATAATGTGGTAAATTGGATCAGCAGATTTGCTGATGATACAAAGATTGGAGGTGTAGTGGACAGTGAGGAAGGTTTTCAAAGCCTGCAGAGGGACTTGGACCAGCTGGAAAAATGGGCTGAAAAATGACAGATGGAGTTTAATACAGACAAGTGTGAGGTATTGCACTTTGGAAGGACAAACTAAGGTAGAACATACAGGGTAAATGGTAAGGCACTGAGGAGTGCAGTAGAATAGAGGGATCTGGGAATACAGATACAAAATTCCCTAAAAGTGGCGTCACAGGTTGATAGGGTCGTAAAGAGAGCTTTTGGTACATTGGCCTTTATTAATCAGAGTATTGAGTATAAGAGCTGGAATGTTATGATGAGGTTGTATAAGGCATTGGTGAGGCCGAATCTGGAGTATTGTGTTCAGTTTTGATCACCAAATTACAGGAAGGATATTAATAAGGTTGAAAGAGTGCAGAGAAGGTTTACAAGGATGTTGCCGGGACTTGAGAAACTCAGTTACAGAGAAAGGTTGAATAGGTTAGGACTTTATTCCCTGGAGCATAGAAGAATGAGGGGAGATTTGATAGAGGTATATAAAATTATGATGGGTATAGATAGAGTGAATGCAAGCAGGCTTTTTCCACTGAGGCAAGGGGAGAAAAAAACCAGAGGACATGGGTTAAGGATGAGGGGGGAAAAGTTTAAAGTGAACATGGGGGGGGGTCTTCTTCAAACAGAGAGTGGTGGGAGTATGGAATGAGCTGCCAGACCAGGTGGTAAATGCGGGTTCTTTTTTAACATTTAAGAATAAGTTGGACAGATACATGGATGGGAGGTGTATGGAGGGATATGGTCCATGTGCTGGTCAGTGGGACTAGGCAGAAAATGGTTCGGCACAGCCAAGAAGGGCCAAAAGGCCTGTTTCTGTGCTGTAGTTTTTCTATGGTTTCTAAATATTTCCTCGTTCATAGACCCACCAAAACTACTTAAGAATGATTAGAAGCTTGAGGCTTCTCAATTTTTCTACAATTTCAAGTTGCGCAAGTTATAATTATCCATGTAAAGCCAAGAATATTTCATTAAGTGGAGAATTTATTCATGGAAACATGGGAAGTTAAAATAGGCCTTTTGACCCACCATTCAACAAGTTCATGGCTGCCCATTTCTGTCAATACCATAATGCCATGCTCCACTTATACCTGACCCCAAGAGCTTTGCTTGGGAAAATTCATCGCCATACAGCATGCACGGGCCCTTTAGCCCACCAAGTCCATGTCACCCATCAGACACCTATTCCCACTAACCCTACACCAGTTCCATTTTATTCTCCCCATGTTTTCAACACTTTAGATCTTACCATGTACCTACACACAAGGGACAATCTTCCGTGACTAGTTAACCTACCAACTGACATTTCTTTTTGATGTGGCTACAAACTTGGGCACCTTGAGCAAACAGAGAACATACAAACTCTGGAAATCGGCACTAAGCCCAGGTCACCTCCCAACAAGATACACACAGAGCTCGGCGTATGGTACTGAACTCAACAACTTCTGATACCAGTCCTTCCAGCATGTGCTAGAACTGGCCAGGTGGGAGGCAAGGTCAGAATCTGCAACATTAACTCAGTCTTCCTCTCCCATGGACGACCTGGCCTATTGGGTATCTCCAGCATTGTCTCTATTTTGTTACACCTTCTCTAGATGACAAGATACCATGAATAAGCCTTTGTCACCTTCCCTCAGCCAATATCAGGCCATTTGTCCCAATTTACCTTGGCTTTCTCCTTCATATCTTTCCTCTGTTCTTCACCTCTTTCCTTTGCCTGCAGAAGATTATTGATCTGAAACATTAACGCTATTACTTCCTCCACAGAACATAGCCGAGTATTGTAAATATTTTCTGCTTTTGTTACACATTATCTTATTATTCCACTCTCACAGCTATCTGGACTATTCCTCTTCTCACCCTGTCTCTTGCAAAAACGCCATCCCCTTCTCGCAATTCCTCCGTCTCCGCCGCATCTGTTCTCAGGATGAGGCTTTTCATTCTAGGACGAGGGAGATGTCTTCATTTTTTAAAGAAAGGGGCTTCCCTTCCTCCACTATCAACTCTGCTCTTAAACGCATCTCCCCCGTTTCACGTACATCTGCTCTCACTCCATCCTCCTGCCACCCCACTAGGAATAGGGTTCCCCTGGTCCTCACCTACCACCCCACCAGCCTCCGGGTCCAACATATTATTCTCCGTAACTTCCGCCATCTCCAACGGGATCCCACAACTAAGCACATCTTTCCCTCCCCCCCCCCTGCATTCCGCAGGGATCACTCCCTACACAACTCCCTTGTCCATTCGTCCCCCCATCCCTCCCCACTGATCTCCCTCCTGGCACTTATCCGTGTAAGCGGAACAAGTGCTACACATGCCCTTACACTTCCTCCCTTACCACCATTCAGGGCCCCAAACAGTCCTTCCAGGTGAGGCAACACTTCACCTGTGAGTCGACGGGGGTGATATACTGCGTCCAGTGCTCCCGATGTGGCCTTTTATATATTGGCGAGACCCGACGCAGACTGGGAGACCGCTTTGCTGAACATCTACGCTCTGTCCGCCAGAGAAAGCAGGATCTCCCAGTGGCCACACATTTTAATTCCACATCCCATTCCCATTCTGACATGTCTATCCACGGCCTTCTCTACTGTAAAGATGAAGCCACACTCAGGTTGGAGGAACAACACCTTATATTCTGTCTGGGTAGCCTCCAACCTGATGGCATGAACATCGATTTCTCTAACTTCCGCTAATGCCGCACCTCCCCCTGGTACCCCATCTGTTACTTATTTTTATGCACACATTCTTTCTCTCACTCTCCTTTTTCTCCCTCTGTCCCTCTGAATATACCTCTTGCCCATCCTCTGGGTCCCCCTCCGTTGTCTTTCTTCCCGGACCTCCTGTCCCATGATCCTCTCGTATCCCCTTTTGCCAATCACCTGTCCAGCTCTTGGCTCCATCCCTCCCCCTCCTGTCTTCTCCTATCATTTTGGATCTCCCCCTCCCCCTCCAACTTTCAAATCCCTTACTCACTCTTCCTTCAGTTAGTCCTGACAAAGGGTCTCGGCCTGAAACGTCGACTGTACCTCTTCCTAGAGATGCTGCCTGGCCTGCTGCGTTCACCAGCAACTTTGATGTGTGTTGCTTGAATTTCCAGCATCTGCAGAATTCCTGTTGTTTATTATTCCACCTTCCTGCTTGGGGGAGTTTGGAAGGTGGATTCCTAAATTCCAATCTTCTTCAGACAAAGGATTTGGACCACTTTGGAATGACCTGAAAGAGGTCTTTTAAAGTGGTCTCTTTCCTCCAAATACCAAACATGAAAAGAGGGAATAATATTACGATCAGCCTCCGGATTTTATGTTAGGGAAAAGTAGTGTTGCTAGTGACACCTGGTGGATACTTTTGGAATTGCCATGTTGGGCAGGAGGTGCAGAAAAATGCATTTTACAGCTGAGGTCACAAGCTCACACAATGGAGACCTGGTCATATTGTGGTCCCAATGGGATGCTTCTCAGGACGAGAGAAGGGCAGAACACCCTTCGCCCACAGCCAAGTAATCCGCTGCTCAGCTACTGGCCCCATTCACAATGAATGCTGCTTTCTAGCCAGTATTAAATTATCTAACATACATGAATTCTTGAAAGGAAGTCACAGTACAGCATGAAATCATTTTTAACCAACCTCATTATATGGGGGGTTAACTCAATCATCATGAGAAGAAGCAGAGAGGATTACAAAGCAGAGAGCAGCTTTTCAGTCCATTGTAACTGTACCAGGGTATTCCCAAATTACTCCCAACATCCCCAAGGCCCAAATATCAATCCAACTGTCCAGAAAAAAAACCTGTCCGTCTCCCCATGCCAACGTACACAGGTCCATACCAGTACTTACACTCCTCCCTTGTGACTCTTCACCAATCCCAAAGCCCATACTCCTCTCCCACTGCTCTACCTACAGCACTCTACCAATCCCACCGAACACGGCTCTGTATCAATCCCACTGACCCATACTCTTCTATAGCCCTGTATATGCTAAATTAAATACAATTATACATACATTAACTCTAAAATAATTCTGTTGCTTCGTCCTTTGACTGTATCCCAATCTTAACATAGGACCATAAGATATAGGAGCAGAATTAGGCCTAATGGCCCATCGAGTCTACTCCACCATTTCATCATGGCTGATCCATTTTCCCTCTCAGCTCCAATCTCTTGCCTTCTCACCCTACCCTCTTCATGTCTCGACTATCAACGTCTGCCTTAATTTTATTGTCCATCCTACTCAACTCCAAAGCCCTGCGCCAGTCCTAATCTAATCTCACTGCTTTATTCACCCCATTGACTGAGGCGAACCATCAGTGTACAGATCTGTGAGTGCAGCTGCTATTACTAGGGAAGGTCTGAGAGTAGATAAGCCACCTGGACCAGATGAACTACACCTGCGGGTTCTGAAAGAGGAAGTTTAAGAGATTATGGAGGCATTAGTAATGATCTTTCAAGAATCACTAAGTTGTGGAGTGGTTCCAGAGGACGGGAAAATTGCACTGTCATGCCACTCTTTAGGAGGGAAACATGAGATTAAGTGAGAATCACTGCTGTGTACCTTGCTTCATAGAAACATGGCTCACCCCACCATATCAGACACAGCACTACAGCCTAATGGATTCACCATTCGTCACAATGGCAGGACAGTTGAGTCTTCTAAAGGTAGGGGAGCACACTTTATAATTAATTCATCACGGTGCACAGATGGTTCTGCCTCAGTCCCACTCAAGCAGTTGGAAGCATCTAACGGTCAAGTGCCATTCACCTTATCTGCCAAGGAAATTTTCTAGTCATCCTGGTAGCGGTGTACATTTCACCTCTGGTTAATGTCAGGAAGACACTGGCAGAGCTGAGCGCCCTCATCAGCAGTCATGAAAGAGTGCACGCTTCTGCCTTCTCGATCATTGTGGGGAATTTCAACCAGACCAGTTTGAAGAAGTCTCTGGACAACTCCCACCAACTACCACGTATGGAACCAGAAAAGCCAACACACTTGACCACTCATACACCATCATCAAGAACACATGCTGCGCCATCCCTTGCCCGCACTTTGGAAAATCTAATCACCTTGCTGTACATTTACTCTCAGCATACAGGCAAAGACTAAAGACTGCAGCACCAGCAGTTAGGGCCAAGAAAGTATGGTCAAGGAAAGCCAAGGAGCACTTATAGGACTGCTTTGAGTCAGTGGACTGGGCAATATTCACAGATTCATCTTTGTATCTGAATGAATACGCCACAGTTGTCACCAACTTAATCAAGACCCGTGTGGACGGAGTGTGTGCCTCTGAAAACATACCACACATTTCCAAACCAAGAGCTGCGGATGAACCAGGAGATTCACAGTCAGCTGATGGCGAGATCTGTGGTATTCAAGACTCTTGATCCAGAAAGATACACGAAGTCTAGGTATGACCTCGGGAAGGCTATTTTAAGAATGGAACAATAATTCCAGTTGAAGTTACAGACAGAATCAGATGTACATAATCTCTGGCAGGATTTGCCAGCCATTACTTCCAATAAAGCGTGACCTAACATCATGAATGGTTGCCACTCTTCACTTCTGGATGAGTCAAACACCTTCTACGCATGCTTTGAAAGGGAGAATAAAAATACACCTTTGCAAATTCCTGCAGCACCTGATGACTGTGTGATCTGTGTTGGAGGTCAATGTCGGAACATCTTTCACAAGGCTGAATCCTTGCGAGGCACCGGGCCCTGATAGTGCACATAGTAGTGCATGGAAAACCTGATCAGGAGCCTGAATACACACACACACTCAACATCTTAGGAATAGCTTCTTCTCCTCTGCCATCAGAATTCTGAATGGACAACAATCCCATGTACAGGACCTGACTATTTTTTCCTCTCTTTTCACAATATTTATTTAATTTAATTTTTAAAAATATGTGCAGTGGATTCCAGTTAATTGGGCCATCAGTTAATCAGGGCAACCGCTTACTTGGACAACTCTTGAACAAAAGAACAAAAACTAATTGAGAAAGGATTCCCTCACTTTATTTGGGACACGCTCGAGTGCGATGCTTGCTTTTTTTTTGCCGGTGGGTTGGGGGGGCGGGAGGGGATTGTTGCTCGCTGTCGCTTACGTGCGGGAGGGGCACTTTGGGGTTCTCACGTTTGGCTGTCGTTCATTCTTTGGGGAACTTCTCTGTTTTCGTGGATATATGTGAAGAAAAAGCATTTCAGGATGTATATTGTATACATTTCTGTGACATTAAATTACACCTTTGATCCTGTGAACAATGCTGCTTAATTGGGGCAGGATACTGTTGCCTAACAGCTTTTAACTAGCATCAGACACGTGCACTTGTGTGGCTAAAAGACACAACCCTGTTTCAAGAAATAGTTTTTAAAATACTGTCAGTTGTGTGAGCTTGTGGTCAATAAGTAGTGATTTTTGTCACTGACAGTTGACAAGAAATAAGCAGAAAGACAATTCGGAGCTGCTTTGCTCACTGTGGTTTCAAGCACTCTGGTTTGGAGATGCCAGAAAAGGCTGGGAGTGAAACTGAAACGATTTCACTCCTTCAAGAAGTTAGAAACTATGAAGAATTTGAAAGTATCAACAATCATCTTGAATGTTACAATGAAAATGAAGATTTGAAGGATGCAGTCGCTGAAAGCACTGTATGAAGGCAAGGTGATATCTGTACTAGGTGTCTGCACTGATTTTGTTCATTTACAGTCAAAAGAATGTGACACTGATTAATTCCTCTGTCGACAAGTATTAGGAACTAATACATTTTTATAATGATGATAGTATTGATAGTGTTCTAACTTCTCTGTATTTCATTTAAACACAGAATTTGATACTCAATTTGCCTTTTTATATTTTTTTAACTAGTTTAATTGGGGCAGCTGTTTAATTGGGCCAAAATGCACTGATCCCAATGTGTCCCAACTGACTGAAATCCACTGTGTTTCTTATAGTAATTTATAGGTGTTTTTAAAAATTATGCATTGTCATCTATACCTGCTACAAAACAACAAAATTGATGCCAAATGCAGGTGATATTAAACCTGATTCTTCATTTAGGATCCAGGTGTCATTGGCAAGGCTAGTGTTTTTTGTCCTTCACTGATAGAACTTGGTGGCTTTCAGAGGGCAAGAGTCAACCACACTGACAGGCGGGCTAGTCACAACCAGGAGAAGCATGGATGATCGCTTACTCTGAAAGACGCCTGTGAACCAGGTGGGTTTTTGGTCAACTTCACTCAAAATCTTTGGAATTGTGAAGCCAAGAGAGCTGTGAAGAGTCTGACTCTGAATATATTCAGCAAAGAAATCATTAGATTTTAGATATGGACAGAAAGTGAAACCGAGGCTATGATCCTACTGAATCACAGAGCAGATTGAGGAGATGAGAGACCATTTCTTGCTTCTGCTCTGTATTATGTACAGAGCTCAGTGCTCACTATAGGACTATAATACATCCAGAGATGGAAAGCCACAACAACACTTGAGAAGCTCAACGTTTCTGAATCAAAGCAATTTCCTGTACTCCACAGAAGGAACACAATCACCCTTCCATCATTCCCACAGCATAGCTCAAGAACAGCTTTTGTCCCGCTGTTGTAAATATTCCTTTTGTATGATGAAGATGAGCTCTTGATTTCACTTTGCACCTTAGGGTCCAAAAAAGTTCTTCTAAGGGTGTAAAGGACCAAGACCCAAATACCAAACCAAAAGGGCTATTTTAAAAGTCAGGAATCATTGCAATCCAAGAATAAAGTATCTGGCTCACCATTTGCAGAGTTCATACGGTTGTTTGCATCCCGCTTCCAAAAAGTCTGCTGTTAATCTGACCAGCAAAATAATCCATTGTAAAAATAAAAGGGCCTTCTCCAGCTGCTGGTAACTTGTAAGCTGTGGTCAAGCATTGCATCACCCTCACTTCAGAAGAATGTGGGTTGTAGTTAGAGATGGAGTCTAATAAAATTTTAAGCGGTCGACTGCATTCATCGCAGGCAGTCACTTGTGGGAGAGACAGCACAAGATTTAAAAAGAACTCAGGGCTTTTCAGCACTTTTCAGTGATCCACAATCATAGCAATCTATTAGGCAAAGGACAATAAAAAGAAGGGAGGTGCAAACAGAATGGCTAGTGTGTGAACGGGCCAACGTCAGAGTGGTCAGACCTTGGCTCAAGAGGCTCAGGGAAGAAGGCTCTAAGTTTCTAATAAGTTTTTTTTTCTTTGTCTATTAGTGTATACTATTGCGGTGAGAATGGATCAGTTAGTTAACGGATCCATGTTCCTCGTGTGAGATGTGGGAACTTTGGGAGGCCTCCAGTTTCCCTGACAACTACATCGAGCTACAGCTCCTTAGAGGTTGTGTTGGGGAACCAGAGCTGCAGCTGGGTGACGTTTGGCTCATACGGAGAATGAGGTGATAGACCAGAGCTACAGGGAGGTAGGCACCCCAAAGTTGCAAGAGGAAGGTACTGGGGAGACTGTCAGGAGAGGGAAGAGCAGAGAACCCCCATGGCCATTCCCCTCAATAATGTATACTGTTTTGGATACTGTTGGGAGAGGGAGATGACCTCCTAACGAGAAGCTATTGTGTCTCTGGCAGAGTTCAGCTCAGTGGCTCAGAGGGGAGGTGGAGGGAAGAGGAGTGCAATAGTACAATAGGGATTCCATCCATGGTTAGTTTAACTTAGTGATGGGATCCAAAGTGATATTTATTCAGATTAGCCTACTAGCTAAAAGCTAGCAACATATATCGTTATTTTGTATTGTAATTTGAAGAGATATTTAGAAATTAGGCAAGAGTCCAAATCCTAACAGGAAAGAGTCTAATGGAAGCAAAACAACCAACCTGTTCAACTGTGTAGAAAATACATTCATAAACATTTGCCTGTGTATACACAGCATAGGAATCATCCAAGTCATCTGAATAAGTTAAGAAAGCTTATGGGGTGTTAGCTTTCATAAGTCGAGGGATAGAGTTTAAGAGTCACAATGTAATGATGCAGCTCTATAAAACTCTCGTTAGGCCACACTTGGAGTACTGTGTCCAGTTTGGTCACCTCACTATAGGAAGGATGTGGAAGCATTGGAAAGGGTACAGAGGAGATTTACCAGGATGCTGCCTGGTTTAGAGAGTATGCATTATGATCAGAGATTAAGGGAGCTAGGGCTTTACTCTTTGGAGAGAAGGAGGATGAGAGGAGACATGATAGAGGTGTACAAGATAATAAGAGGAATAGATAGAGTGGATAGCCAGCGCCTCTTCCCCAGGGCACCACTGCTCAATACAAGGGGACATGGCTTTAAGGTAAGGGGTGGGAAGTTCAAGGGGGATATTAGAGGAAGGTTTTTTACTCAGAGAGTGGTTGGTGCCTGGAATGCACTGCCTAAGTCAGTGGTGGAGGCAGATACACTAGTGAAATTTAAGAGACTACTAGACAGGGATATGAAGGAATTTAAGGTGGGGGGTTATATGGGAGGCAGGGTTTGAGGGTCAGCACAACAATGTGGGCTGAAGGGCCTGTACTGTGCTGTACTATTCTATGTTCTATTAAGTCTTCAATAGATGTTTAAAGATCATCATATTTTCCTCTGTAAAATCCACCACAATCTGGTTACTCAACCCAAACAGGATTAACTGTGGGAGGGAGGAAGAGGCATCAGTTTCTAAACATGAATTTACTGTGTTAGCAACAGCGTTTTCCCCAGCCTGGTGATTTATGTCGTGTGAGGAGAACATTTGCAAATTTTTTCCATGATTTTGCTTCTCACAGAACCCTCGGTTCAGCTCAAGCAAGTAATCTTATAGAGCAGGAAAGTCAAGCTCAGCTTGTTGGGCAATGTCTATACCTGTCAACCCTGGATTAATTTAATGAGGAACAAATCGCAACACCAAGATCAATGGCCTAAGGAGTCTTTGGACTGGGACCAATTTACCAACATTCCTCTCTGTCGGATTAAAGTTAAGATTAACCAGATTAACTTTCTAAAGCTTTCTTGGGAGGAGTTTATTGCCACATTAAAGTATTCTCAATCACAGTACATTCTTTTTCTCCACATAGACATGATGTAATTCATCAATAATAAATCCCTCCTTCTCTTTAGCAGCTTCACTTTATTGATCCCACCACCATCTACTTGGCCTCCGTACAGTCCGACCGTCACTGCGTACAATGGTAGGGCAAGCTATGTAACTGGCACCTCAAGCACTTCTTCGCCCCCACCTAGTTTGTTAGGACTGAGGAGACGTAATCAAGGTGGATAAAACTGAGAAACTTCATTCAGCCAGTGCACGGCAGAGACATCTGTTAACTGACAAACATGAAGGTTAAAATGGCAGAAGCATCAGAAGGTAGCTGGATACATTTACACTTACAGCTAGAGGGTGGTAGGTTTCTGAAACAGGTGGAGATAAACCAAAAACATCTTTAGGTCAACATAAACAAAATGTTGAGGAACTCATTAGGTCAGGCAGTTCTATGGAAATGAATAGATGGTGGACGTTTCGGGCTGAGACACTTCTTCAGGACTGAGAAAGAAGGGGGAAGATGCCAGAATAAAAAGTTGGAGGGGGGAAGGAAGCTAGCTGGAAGGTGATAGTGAAGCCAGGTGGGTAGAAAGATCAAGGGCTGGGCAAGATGGAACCTGATAGGAGAGGAGTGAGGACCATAGGAAAAAGGGTAGGAGGAGTGGACCGAGGGGAAGTAATAGGCGGGTGAGAGAGGGTAAAAGGTCAGAGAAGGGAATGGGGGAGGAGGGAGGGTGTGGGGAGAAGAGGAAATCCATTTACCAGAGGGAGAAATCTACATTCATGCCATGAGGTTGAAGGCTACCCAGGTGGAATACAAGATGTTGCTCCTCCACCCTGAGGGTGGCCTTATCTTGGAGCAAGAGACAAGCCGCGGACCGACATGTCAGAACTGGAAAGGGAATCAGAATTAAAATGTTTGGCACTGGGAGAAAGGCCAAGAGCATAAAAAAGGAATTAGTATCAGCTGCTTTTCTTTCAGCCTAATTGAACACAACAGACCAAATGATTACTTTCTGTGGTGTGAATGACTGATGGAGGTCGGTCAGTCAAACAGCACAAATTAGCTTAAGGGGAAGATTCTCTGTTATTGTGCATATTTATGCACTGGGAATTTTTAAAAAATATCAATGCAGGCATCAGAAATCTGAAATAAAGGCAAAAAAGTGCTGAGAACTGAGAAAAGGTCGGGATATCTCTGGTGCAAGAGATAAGATGCTGGAATCTGGTGGGAAAAAAAAAATCGGGTTGTGCCCGTCCATCTAAATTGCACCCACTATTGTCACAGTCAGATGAAAGGTTTCAACCTGAACAAACAGTCCATTTCACTGCACAGATGCTGTCTGTTCTGCTGAGTTCTCCCAGCAGTTTGTTTTCAGTGGACTGGCCCCGTTAGACAGAATGTTCCTTTACCTTTTCTCGAACTGAAACCAACTTGTCTTCTCAAATAAAAGTTGCTGGTGAACACAGCGGGCCAAGCAGCATCTCTAGGAAGAGGTACAGTCGATGTTTCTCTTCCTAAAGATGCTGCCCGGCCTGCTGCGTTCACCAGCAACTTTTATGTGTGTTGCTTGAAATTCCAGCATCTGCGGTCTTCCTCGTGTTTCCAACTTGTGTTCTGTCTTTTTTCCCAGTCTGAAGGAGTCTCAGAACAGAATAGTACAGCACAGGAACAGATGCTTCATCCTAAAGCAGAGCTTCCCAACTGGGTTCCATGGACTTCCTACTTAATGGTATTGGTCCATGACCTAAAAAGGTTAGAAACCCTTGCCCTAAGAGTGTTCTGCCTACACAGTGCCCATATTCTATATTCTCTGCATAATGAGCCCATCTAAGAACATCTTGAATGTCTCATTTGTATTTGCCTCCACCCTCCGTCACCCACCACCACTCAAAAACAAAATTGCTTTACACATTTTATCTTTTCACCTTAAACGCATGTGAGATATTCAAGTAGACATTTCAACCTTGGGAAAAATATACCAGCTGTCTATCGATGCTTCTCATTATCTTACAAACTTCTGTCAAGTCTTCCCTTAACTTCTCCTGCTCCAGAGAAAACAACCAGTCTGTCTAACCTCTTCTTACAGCTCAAACCCTCTAATCCAGGCGGTCTCCTGGTAAACCTCTTTGCCAAAGCTTCCACATCCTTCCTATAATGGGGTGACCAGAAATGAATGCAATACAACAGATGTGGCCTAAGCAAAGTTAAAACTCCATCTGTCACTTCTCTACCCAGATCCGAAACTGATCTACATCCTTTTGTATCATTCGGATATCTACACTGCCCACAAAACTACCAATCATTGTATCCTTTCTGAAGATTAACCACTCCTGAAGTGAAGGAATTTAATCCCTGAGAAACCAACCCTTTATATTGCAACTGCATTCTCAGATGTTCCCACTGAACCCGAGCCTGTGAAATCACCATATCCACCCCTACCCTCAGCAAGCCAATCTAAGCTGAGTGTATTGGCCCAGTCCAGTTAATCTTTCCTCATAGGCATCCCAGGAATCAATGCTGCTTTATATTCTTCCACCAAGATGAGGACCAGATTAACTGATCTGTTGTGCATTTTCCCTCTCTGTCCTTGTTAACAAAGAGGAATAACATTTACTACCCTTTGATTTGTGAGAACCATTCTAGAACCAGTGCATTCACTGTCACCATAGCCAACTCTTAATATGGTAGACGCAAGTCATCAGGACCTTCAGTTCCATCCCATTAATTTCTCCAACAGTATTGCTTCATTAATGCTTCTCGTCCTCTTCTATAAATCATGTCAAGGTACTTTATATAAATTGATAAATCTTTTGGAGTGCAGTAGCTTGTATAACTTCAGCTGATATGTCACGTGTGCCTGCAGGTGATTCCTGTGCGCAGACACAGGTCACCTCAGCAGATACTGCAGCAGCTGAGCAGCAAAGATGACAATAAGCCCACTTTAGTGTGCATGCGCCAGTCGTGCATGTCGCCTGTTATAGCCGTTCTGACGAGTATTCTTACCGTTTTCTTCTTATCTTTTTAACACGTTATTTTTTTGGATTTTTTTTCACGGTAACACGTTGAAGCTGCACCCTCTCTAACATGCTGGTAGAGAATTTTATTTGAGTTTTTAGCGCTGGAAATAGTTACATTCCAACACATCTCATTAGTGGGACAGCAGTATGGTCGCATTGTTTATTCCAGGGAGCAGCTGATTGAGCTTATGCCGGCCGGTTTAGAGAGCAGAGCGGCGGACACCCCTGCTGAAATCTGGAGGAAAACACAGAGGATGCAGAGGGGGATCACAAAGGCGAGGAAAGAGGACCGGGTCGAGACAACAGAGATTTATGGAGAAGAGGAGTTCGGTGGGTAATAAAATGGACGAGTTCACGGCGCTAGCCAGGAGTCAGAGAACATTTCGGGAGTGCAGTGTTATGTGTTTCACTGGAATGGGGCTGCACGAGGACATACCCAATCAAAACTTTTCCATGGACGGCTTCCAGACCAGTCGGGCTGACCGGAAGTGCACTGAGAGCGGTAAGCGTAAAGGAGTTGGGGGCTTGCTGTTCTGGTTAACAATGGATGGTGCAATCCGGATCATATTACGATCGAGGAACGTGATTGTAGACCAGATATTGAACTTTTTACTGTTGGACCCCGGCCATATTCCACCGAGATACAACACTGGGCGTCACGGGAGGTTGTTCCTGCCAGTGGCCATTGAACTTTGCAGCTCCTCCCGTGGAGGGTCAGACACCCTGAGCCAATAGGCTGGTCCTGGACTTATTTCCATCTGGCATAGTTTGCATTTTGTTGTTTGATTGTTTGTGGTTTTTGTATTGCTATATTTATGCTCTATTCTTGGTTGGTGCGGCTGTAAAGAAACCCAATTTCCCTCAGGATCAATAAAGTATATCTATCTCTATCTATCTATCTATCTACTTGTCACTTGAGGTTCCAATTGCACTCCAATGTTTCCACCCAAACTCACTGCATTGTAGGAGCCTTGACACCTTACCTGTATTGAGACCAAGATGAGCTTAAAGATTTGCGCCACCAATTTGAAAGGCTTCCGTCCTTTTGCTCAATATTTGTCACAGGGACTCATGAAATAGTACTTCAGTGTCCTTTTCAGTTCTTCTTCTTTTGTGTCCAATATTGCTTGAGAAGACAGATCAGAGTGAGGGGTGACTGTGTGGACAGAGTCTTGGGAGCCATAGCTGCTCACTGCTGTGAGCAGCTTTTCCCTCTCTAAACAGAAAGAGGAGGGTATAAAGATAAACTTCCAATAAAGCAGCAAACGCCAGGCTTCTGAACTCTCAGTGTGACCCTAGGCACTGTGCTCCCGCCCTAACCCGTAATCCCCACCTATTCCACAACCTGGGGCGGAGGAAGACACCCACCATCCCAACCCCAGAAGCAACAGGAATTGCTAGTGGTCAGTCCGAAAAAGGGATGTGGAGCCGAAGTGTGAACTGCCTCCTTAAACAGATGCAACCTGACCCAAGTACCTCCAGTATTTTCTGATTCTGCTATTTCAGCTTTTCAGAACCTGGACTATTTTTTGTCTTGCTTTTCTGTGACCTAAGACACTGGTCACATCATTGTTCTGTCAAATTGCCAATAAATTAAACCTGCTTCCTTCACCCTGCCAAATCTTTGTGCTGTGAGCCACATTGTGCCAAAGCATGTGAACGTGAGACAAGGCTCCTCCAGTCTCCAATTAAAAAGGAAGCAGGCACTTCTCCTGGTGCCTTGGTGCCCAAGCCAGAAATGTTTCAATAACCCACACTGGCAAGCCAGATTAACTGCTCACCCAGTGTGTATAGTAGTGGCACAGGACATGTCAACTGCAAACACAGACAGCCATTCCACTTCAGGAGAGCTGCCTCTGCTCAATCACACACACACTGCCCCTCCCGGACATCCGAGCATCCTCACTTCCGTCTACAATAGACGCTGTACAGCATTTGGAAAATTAAATAAATAGAGATTAGGTGCACAAGCAGGCCATTCACCCCATTAAGCCTGCCTTACCATTCACCATAATGAGCAATCTTCTCCCTTAATACCATGTCCAGCGATACCCTCCAATATCCAGATATCTATCAACAAAGGCTGTCTGGGACAGAGAAGACTACAAAGACTCACTCTGATTATAAATGATACATGTCCTATTTTAAAAACATGACTCTGGTTATAGATTCAACAGAGGGAAATTACTTTTGTATTATCTCCCTCCCCTGCATGATAAAACACGACTGTTTTCTAAGGTCGCCCAGTAACAAAAGGAAATTCATCTGAAGATACCAACTCCTCCCCGACACAGGTGGCGCCTGATCTATTTCCAGCATTTTGATTAACAGCATTCGATGTCTTGCTTTTCAAACACATGATCCTACACCAAGAGGATACTCACTCGAGCCAATATTTCCTATTAACAGGTCTTGCTGATGTGTACACTACCAGCTTTCTTTACATTGGGTTTCCCTGTGTAACAATTAAAATGTACTTTAATGGCTTTACACTTACAAATGTGTTGAGAGAATAGGAAATACAATATAACCAAGTTTCCACTCTCAATTCTCTAGTTATTTTCCTCCTTGCTAACCATAACCACTTTATCCCTCATTCCTTGAAATAAACATTTGATAGTGAAACCTCAGGAACAGAAAACAAGTTATCAAAGCAAAATATGTAGCTCAGGGGTCCCCAACCCTTTTTGCACTGCGGACCGGTTTAATATTGACAATATTCTTGCGGACCGGCCGACAGGGGGTGGGGGGGCAGGGTGGGTGTTAATCACGACCGTAATACAGGTGATAAGTCACTTATAAGTGGCTAATACACTCAATTTCCTTTCTAAAGGGGTTTATCTAACGAATTTAATATTAAACACACAGTGCATATTTTCCTCGCATGAAGATAGTGGTAAGTTATTATAACAGTGGTCCCCAACCTCCAGGCTGCAGAGAATACAGCGGTGGCCGGAACGCACCCAGCACATCTTTAAGAAAAAAGCTGAAATAAACAAACTAATTGATTAGGTGCTGCCCGGCACGTAAATGTCGGCCCAGATCAGAGGCGACACAATCGGCAATCACTTCTGATCTGAGCCGACATTTACGTGCCCAGTGGCAACTAATTAATTAGCTTGTTTATTTCGGCTTTTATTCTTAAAGATGTGATGGGTGCGTTCTGTCCACCGCTGTATTCTTCACGGCCCAGAGGTTGGGGACCACTAAATTATAAGTCACTTATAAGTCAATAGCATCATAACATTTTAAGTAATGTTTGGATATTAAACACACAGCGCATATTTTCCTCGTATGAACATATAAAACCATTGCAACACACCAATATCACTGAATCATTGGGAGCCCTGGGCTTGTTTTCCTGCAACAACACGATCCTATCGAGGGGTGATGGGAGACAGCGATTCTCAAAGGGGGTTCCTTATGTCCAGTCTATTAAGCAATTTAGTTTTCATTGTACTCATTGCAGAAAACTCCGCTTCACAGCGATATGATGTTGGAAATGGAAGCAACGTTTTCAGTGCTTTCGTAGCTATCTCAGGATATTCAGCCTGGACTTTGATCCAGAATGCCGGCAGAGACGTTATGTCAAACATACTTTTCAGCCCACCGTCATTTGCAAGCACGAGGAGTTGATCTTTTTCCCGAACTGACATGGAAGATTCACCGGAAACATTCTCAAATGGGTCACGGACCCATTCCTTTGCACGTCTTGGGTCACTGATGACCTCGCGTGCGTTAAAGTTCAACAGTGGGTGTGACAGGGAATGAGGAAAGGTGCAGCTGGCTCATATCGTTTCATATCACCAAATCATATCGTTTTCTCGTGGCCCGGTGGTTGGGGACCACTGATGTAGCTGATGGAAATCTCAGGGAAAGAGATTCATTTGAACCCATCAGTCAACCATCAACCCACACACCATTTTATTCTCATCAACTCCACCCCCCACTCAGAACCTACCATTTACCTGCACACCAGGGGTAACTTGCAGTGGCAAACCAACTGACATCTGTGGGACATGGGTGGAAACCGTCTGGTCACTGCAGACATCCCCCCTTTGCTGGGGGAAGTTGTGGTCCTGTCCCTAGAAAATAGGTCATATCACAGCTCTTTGTAACACAATGTCTTGCCATCTGTGCATGCATTAAGAATGGCCAGTTTTTAAAAAATTACAAGTTTTATGTTGATTTATATACTTCATTACCAAATACATGTTAGGTGTACTTTATTCTGCACCTCAGATTTTGGGTACAGATGTGCAAATTGGGCAAGGGCAAATTTGCAACTTGAACAGCCATAACACACAGGACACCTTCACAGCAGGGCAAGCAGCATGTCAGAGTTTCCTTTACCAGAGAAAACGTTCATCAGAGCTGAGATTTCTGGAGAAAAAGCGAAATGTGGGTTGTAGAGCAGAGCTAGTGGAACAGAGCAGATAGTGGTGTGAGCTGTAGAAGAGATGGAACAGCAAATGGGCAACAGAGCAACAGGACAAGTACCAACTGGTTGGTCAGCGCAGAAAAATAACTATCTGAAATAAAACCTAGAGATGCTTAACTGTCTGAAACTGAGAAACTCAGGATAAGTCAGGAAGATTGAGAAGTGCTTCTCTGGAAGATGAACTGACATTGAACTTCGCTGGAACAGTGCCAGAGGCCAGGTCAGGGTGAAAATTTGATTGCGAATTACAGCAACCTTAGGTCACCAATTCAGTAAATGCCACGCTCAAACTGAAGTTCTTCACCAAAGAGTCATGGTCAGGAAATAACATTACAAATAAGAAAACACTGAAGAATTTGTTTTCTGGAGTCGATGGATGCAGCAGCCTAGGATGCAAGATTCAGTGAAATATTTGGTGAAGTATTCCTGGTACTCATTTGAACAACCCAATCAACAAAGAAATGGTATCAAATTCTTAAGATTATTAACATGTGGATTCAGGAAGAGCCTTGCACCAGATCACACACAGCAACTCCTAAATATATCTGGAAGCTCATAGGATAGATCCCAATCAGCTCATCACATCCTCCCTAGGACTGAATCATTTCTGAACACTTTCAACATCATCCATTTCCTGGTCTGGTCCCTCAGATCTCCCTCTCACTCTAACAAGAGAGAGTCATAATGTCTGAACAATACAGCACAGAAACATGCCCATCAGCCAAATTGATTCATGCCAACAAAGATACTCAACTAGGCTATTTGATCATGTTTGCCCATGTTACATACCTCATGGATATCTTGTGACTGTCTTATGACGATGATGTAATGGTCTTGCGGAGGTCACATGATGTAATTTTCCCACCAATGTGAGGTCACGTGATGACATGTTCACCACGGGTATAAAAGGAGACCCCTGGGGTGATGCAGTTAGTTTTCCGGTTCAAACATTAGCCAGAGAGTCTGCTCCGCTGCGTATTTGCCTTATGACACAGTTTTGATTTTAAAACGGAGTTTTATGTTCTATTGTAAGGTACAAGGGTGTTGGGCTGGCAGTTTAACCAATCGCTGCCAGGTTTGTTGATGTACCTTTTCAACAGTATTGGAGAGTGAAGACGGGAACCTGAAGGAGTCATTCAACAGTTGAAAGGATCAACCATTATTGAATTCGTCCAAGAAATAGTGATCTGCATGAGATAGCCTCTGCTAAAAGTGGCAGAAAAGGCTGTGCAGTACCTAGTATCCAGAGGGAAAGGTCAGTGCTTTTAAACCATTTTACTTACGTCATCGTGAATCCTGGGACTGGCATGACGTTGTGTCTTCGAGGAATTCTTTACTTCAGGGAAGTCTCTCCTAATTGACTGTATAAATCTCTTGGACTTTCAAATTTACCATTCTAAGAACTGTGTTTGAATTTACCACTTTAAGAACTGTTTTCGCATTTAACACTTTAAAAACTGGTACTGAGTGGCAGTTTGTTAAATGGCCGCATAGCAGTTTACTTCCGGTTAAGATTTTCGTTTTTTTTATATATTGAGCAGAGTTTAATAAATGTTTGATTGTTTTTTTATAAAACCTGACTCAATTCAATTCTATATTCATTGTTGCCGGTCACGCGACACCTAATAAACTTTCTATCCACATACCTGTCCAGAAGTCAAAAGTCCAAACGTTGTTATTGTACCTGCCTCAGCCACTCAAACGTCAGAACATCGAGCGAAGGCAGGGTTCTGCTCCCAGTCCTTTACTTCTCAGGCGATCCCTACTTTTGGACCATTGCACGTCGCGGCCCACTCTGCACTGGCCAGCAAATGCACATTGGACCAAGTACAGCGGGTCTCCCACACCATCACCATCAGATCAGCAGGAGCTCCACTACATCCCCTCTTGGGTGGGGGGGTCACGGGGAGGGAAAGAGATTTGATCACCCGATCTGCACCCAATCGCCCCAGAAAGACATTCAGCTGACTCCCAGTGATCACCGGCCATGAGCCCCCCTCAGATGAACTCTCATCAATCGCGCCAACTGCTCAGCTGTTATTGCCCCACAGTCACCGAAGCTTTAGAAACCTGGTCTCTACAAAAGAAGGGTACCACTTAGCTTATTGTGGGAGCAGTGGTCGGAATAGTCTGAGGCAGAGTAGTAAGGCTTTGGCTCAACAGGGCTTCGACGAGAACAGGCGGAGGCAAAGCAAGTAGTTCATTTCTTATTTCAATCTTGAGAGAATCAGGGTCATGTCTACAGAGCCAGTGTTCTGCTCTGGGTGTCAGATGTGGGATTTCCAGGAGACTCCCAGCCTCCCCGATGGCCACATCTGCCCCAGGTGCATCAAGATGCAGCCCCTTAGAGACCACGCCAGGGAACTGGAGCTGCAGCTCGATGACCTTCGGCTAGTTAGGGAAAGTGAAGCGGTGACAGACAGAAACTGCAGGGAGGTAGTCACCCCAAATCTACAGGATATGGATAAATGGGTGACTGTCAGGAGAGGAAAGTGGGAATGTCAGAAAGTGGAGAGCAACTGTATCCCTCCCAACAATAAGTACTCCATTTTGAGTACTGTTGAAAGGGGTGGGGGGAGCTGTGCCTCTGGCACTAAGTCTGACCCGAAGTCTGGCCCATTAGCTCAGAAGGGTAGGGAACTGAAGAGAATGACAGCAGTAATAGGGGATTCTATAGTCAGAGGGACAGATAGGCGAAAAGGAAACACAGATGGTAGCTTGCCTCCCAGGTGCCAGGGTCCGCGATGTTTCCAAATGTGTCCACAATATTCAGAAGTTGTAGTACATATTGGTACCAATGACATAGGAAGAAAAAGGGAGGAGGTTCTGAAAATAGAATACAGGGAGTTAGGAAGGAAGCTAAGAAGCAGGACCTCAAAGGTAGTAATCTCGGGATTGCTGCCTGTGCCACACAACGGCGAGGATAGGAATAGAATGAGGTGGCAAATAAATGCGTGGCTGAAGAATTGAAGCAGGGGCCAGGGATTCAGATTTCTGGATAATTGGGACCTCTTCTGGGGCAGGTGGGACCTATACAAAAGGAACGGGTTACACCTGAATCCAAGGGGAACGCAATTACAGGTTGGTCGGTATGATGTTGTGGGCATCACTGATTTGTGGCTGAAAGGCGGCCTTAGTTGGGAACTTAACGTTACAAGATATACATTGAATTGAAAGGATAGGCAGGAAGGCATAGGCAGTGATGTGGCTCTGTTGGTAAGAGATGGAATTACATCTTTAGAAAAGACATAAAAATTGCTGGTGAACGCAGCAGGCCAGAGCCCCAGAGAAAGCAGGATCTCCCAGTGGCCACACATTTTAATTCCACGTCCCATTCCCATTCTGATATGTCTATCCACAGCCTCCTTTACTGTCAAGATGAAGCCACACTCAGGTTGGAGGAACAACACCTTATATTCCGTCTGGGTAGCCTCCAACCTGATGACATGAACATTGACTTCCCTAACTTCCGTTAATGCCCCACCTCCCCTTCGTATCCCATCCATTATTTATTTATTATTAATTTTTTTCTCTCTCTCTCTCCTTTTTCTCCCTCTGTCCCTCTGACTATACCCCTTGCCCATCCTCTGGGCTTCCCCCCTCCCCCTTTCTTTCTCCCTTTGCCTCCTGTCCCATGATCCTCTCCTATCCCTTTTGCCAATCACTTGTCGAGCTCTTAGCTCCATCCCTTCCCCTGTCTTCTTCTATCATTTCTGATCTCCCCCTCCCACTTTCAAATCTCTTACTACCTCTTCTTTCAGTTAGTCCTGACAAAGGGTCTTGGCCCAAAACTTCGACTGTACCTCTTCCTATAGATGCTGCCTGGCCTGCTGTGTTCACTGGCAATTTTTATGCGTTGCTTGAAATTCCAGCATCTGCAGATTTCCTCGTGTTTGCATCTTTAAAAAAGACATGACATAGGGTCAGAGAATGTCGAATCTTTGTGGGTGGAGTTAAGAAAAAAGCCATTATGGGAATTGCATATGCAGATCCAAATAGCAGTCAAGATGTGGGGTTGAGATTGCAAAGGGAGCTGTAAAGGGCATGTAATAAGGGTAATGACACAATTGTAATAGGGGATTTCAATATGCAAGGGGATTGGGAAAATCAGGTTGGTGTCAGATCACAAGAGGGGGAATTTGTTGAATGGCTTTTTAGAACAGCTTGTGCTTGTGCCTACTTGGGGAACGGTCATCTTCAATTGGGTGTTGCGTAATAACCCAGATCTTATTAGGGGGTTTAACATAAAGGAACCCTTAGGAGACCGTGATCATAATATGATTGAATTCATACTGCAATTTGAGAGGGAGAAGCACAAGTCACATGTATCAGTATTGCAATGGAATAATGGGGATTACAGAGGCACGAAAGAGGAGTTTGCCCAGGTGGATTGACGGAGGATATCGACAAGGATGACAGCAGAGCAGAGATGGCTGAGGTTTCTGGGAATAGTTCACAAGGTGCAGAATGGATGTGTGCCACAGAAGTAGTAGTTCTCAGATGGCAGGGGTAGATAACCAAGGCTGACAAGGGAAATTACAGACTGCATAAAAGCCAAGAAAGGGCATATAAGGTAGCAAAAGTGGATGATTGGGAAGCTTTTAAAATCCAACAAAAGGCAACTAAAAAAGCTATA
The DNA here is from genome assembly GCF_030028105.1 of Mobula birostris. Lineage (NCBI taxonomy): Eukaryota > Metazoa > Chordata > Chondrichthyes > Myliobatiformes > Myliobatidae > Mobula > Mobula birostris. Next base: position 17,616,355 of record NC_092401.1, read on the forward strand.
AGAAAGGAAAAGATGAAAGCCGAGGACAAACTAGTGAATAACAAAAAGCAGAATACCAAAAGTTTTTTCAGTTATATAAAGAGTAAAAGGGAGGTGAGCATTGATACTGGACCACTGGAAAATGATGCTGGTGAGGTAGTAATGGGAGACTAAGAAATGGCAGATGAACCTGATGTGTACTTTGCATCTGTCTTCATTGTGGAAGACACTAGCAGTGTACCAGAGGTCCATGAGTGTCAGGTAGCAGGAGTGAGTGCCATTGCTATTACAAAAGAAAAAGTGCTCAGCAAACTGAAAGGTCCTGAGGTGGATAAGTCACCTGAACCAGATGGACTACATCTCAGAGTCCTGAGAGAGGTTGCTGAAGAGATAATGGATGCATTGGTCATGATCTTTCAAGAATCACTTGATTCTGGTATGCTCTCAAAGGACTGGCAGATTGCAAAACTCTTTAAGAAGGGAGGAAAGTAAAATAAAGAAAATTATAGGCCAGTTAGCCTCATCTCAGTGGTTGGGAAAGTGTTGGAGTCTATTATTAAGTATGAGATTTCAGGATACTAGGAGACTAATGATAAAATAAGTCAAAGTCAATATGGTTTCTGTAAAGGGAAATCTCGCCCGACAAATCTGTTGGAGTTCTTCGAGGAAGTAATGAGGAGGATGGACAAGGCAGAGGCAGTAGGTGTCATTCACTTGGATTTTCAGACGGCGTTTGATAAGTTGCCACACGAGGCTGCATAACAAGTTAAAATCCTATGGCATTACAGGAAAGATACTGGCATGGATAGAGGAATGGCTGACAGGCAGGAGAGAGCAAGTGGGAATAAAAGGGGTCTTTTCTGGTTGGCTACCGGTGACTAGTGGTGTTCCTTAGGGATCAGTATTGGGACCGCTACATTTCACATTATATGTCAATGATTTGGATAATGGAAATGATGGCTTTGTGGCAAAGTTTGCAGATGATACAAAGATAGGTGGAGGGGTAGGTAGTACTGAGGAAGCAATGCAATTGCAACTGGACTTAGACAAATTGGAAGAATGAGCAGAAGACTGGCAGATGGAATACAGCGTTGGGAAATGTATGATAATGCATTTTGATAGAAGGAACAATAGTGAGGACTATTATCTAAATAGGGAGAAGGTTCAAACATCAGAGGTGCAGAGGGACTTAGGAGTCCTTGTGCAAGACTCCCAGAAAGTTAATTTACAGGTTTAGTCTGTGGCAAAGGCGGCAAATGCAACGTTGGTATTTATTTCAAGGGGAATAGAATATAAAAGCAAGGAGATAATGGTGAGACTTTATAAGACACTAGTCAGGCTGCACTTGGAGTACTGTCAACAGTTTTGGGTTCCATATCTCAGAAAGGATGTGTTGTCATTGGAGAGATTCCAGAGGAGGTTCATGAGGTTGATTCTGGGAATGAAGGGGTTAATATATGAGAGCATCGGCAGCTCTGGGCCTGCACTGACTGGAATTTAGAAGAATGCATGGGGATCTCATTGAAACCTACCAAACGTTGAAAGGACTAGATAAGGTGGATGTGGAGAGGATGTTTCCTATGGTGGGGGTAGCCAGAACTAGAGGGCACAACCTCAAAATTGAATGGCGACCTTTCAGAACAGAGGCAAGGAGGAATTTTTTTTTAAGCCAGAGAGTGGTGAATATGTGGAACGCTCTGCCACAGACTGCAGTGGAGGCCAAGTCCACTGCAAGTGGGTATATTTAAGGTGGAAGTTGATCGTTTCCTGATCAGTCAGGGCATCAAGGATAATGGGGTGAGAAGGCAGGTGTATGGGTTTGAGTGGGATCCGGGATCATGATGGAATGGTGGAGCAGACTCAATCGGTTGAATGGGCTAATACTGCTTCTGCGTTTTATGGTCTCAGCCCTGCCTGGTGTCAGGATCTCATCCCGTCAATCATCCCCTACCCCTCCCATCCAGCTGAAGTTGTTCCGCCCTGATCCAATAACAACGTCAATCATCCCAAACCCCACCTATCCAGCTGATGTTGCTCAGCCCCAATCCTGTAGCAATGTCAATCATCCTGTACCCAACCCATCTAGCTTATGCTTCTGTGCCCTGATCCATGGCCATGTCTATCAATCAAAACCCTGCCCATATACTTGAAGCCGCACCGCCATAGCCGTGGTCCCACGAGCATGTCAATCATCCACCGAGAGTGATGGTGACTCACAGATCTGTAGATGGTAGATCTGAAACATGTACAGGGAGCACAGCAGGTCAGGGAGCATCTGTACGGGCAAATCAGCTGTGGACTTGTCTGACATTTCTTCGGAGACTTTGAGCACACCCGTCAATCTTTCTTTCCGGGATAGCCAGCTCAGAGAGGATAATGTGAGTATCAGTTCTGGCAGTCAGACTCAGTAACAGGAGATTCATAGTGAGGGGGACATGACATTCTGTGGCCACGGAAGAGACTCCAGAATAGTGTGTTGTCCCCTGAGTGCCAGGGTCAAGGATGTCTCTGAGAGGCTGCGGAAAATTCTCAATGCTGGGGGAGCTCAACAGGCCAAACAGCATCTATGTAAAAGAGTAAACTGTGGAGGTTTCGGGCCGAGGCCCTTCGGCAGGACTGGAAAAAAGATGAGAAGTCAGTAGGAAGGTGGGGGAGGGGATGAAGAAGTACAAGATGACCGATAATAGGAGCATTACGGAAGAGCTTAGGAGAGACGATGGCACCCTACGGCGATTCCTTTGCTTGCATCTTCAGAAACAGCTCCATTTCTATCTTTAATATCTCTATTTTCCCCTTTCAGGGTTCTTTTGAAGACCCTGACCTGGATTTGCACGCTGACTTTGGTTGTTTGTGGGAATGGGACCCACTCTCAGGGTTTCACAACTGGCCGTTATTCGATATACCAAGGATGTAGTCTAGGAGATTAGCCTAGGAGATCCCGGAGTTCCAGGATCTCATGGCTCTGGAGATACATGGACCGAAGGCCAGTGTCTCTGAAGGAATCTGGGGTGTCGTGAGAGACGAAAGATTGAAAGCAGCGAGCTGGCTGCTGGCTGTGTGCCCAGAGACCTGAGTTCTTTTGGCATGGAAAGCAATGTAACAGACTTTTAACATCTCAAGTCAGCGAGTTATTTGTTATGTCTCCCCTCTCGCTGTGAAAAGAAGACACCTCTTTTTCCCTTATTACGGGGAGAGAGAGCCTGTGGTATGTCGAATACCGGGTGAACGAGTAGTCTTTGGGGTACTGCAAGTCTACGTCTTTATTGATGCTTTGCTGCACACTTGAGTGCTCGGTGCTGGGTAAGATGGGGGGATTGTTGCTGCTTATGCGTGGGAGGGGGAGCTGGGGGGGGCTTTGGGGTTCTAACATTTAGCTGTTATTCATTCTTTGGGGGCACTCCTCTGTTTTCGTGGATGGTTGGAAAGAGAAAGCATTTCAGGATGGATATTGTATACATTTCTCTGACATTAAATGTACCTTTGAAACCTTTGATAGGTGAAACTGGGAGAGGGGGAGGTGGTGAAGTTAAGAGCTGGGAAGTTGATTGGTGAAAGAGATAAAAGGGCTGAAGGAGGGGGGATCTGACAGGAGAGGATAGAAGACCACGAAAGAAAGAGGAGGAGGAGGACTACAGGAGGGTGATGGGCAGATAAGGAAAAAAGTGGGAGGAAAATAAAAATGGAGAATGGTTAAGGGCAAGCAATTACCAGAAGTTCGAGAGATCGATGTTCATGCCATCAGGTTGGTGGCTACCCAGACAGATTATAAGGTGTTGCTCCTCCAATACGAGTGCGGCCTCATCACGGGAGCTCCACCTGGCTTCCAGATCCATTTTCAAGCTTCTTGATTCGAATCCTCGAAGGACCCCAGCCACTCACATTCAATTGACTGCTTCTCCTATCGCGCTCTACACGCTATGCTTTCTGCCATGAACAGGTACCTGGTGGCCCAATCGCAGTCACTGTTGTAAATCCGGGATTCCCTCTCCGACGCCGACAATGAAGCTATCCGATACTTTATTCTCCACCGGTTCATCACCTTTCTCACGTCCAGCAAGGATCAGAAGATCACTGACACTGCTGCCAACCTTGACGGTTCCAATGATACCAAGCAGATTCAGAACCCCAATTCCACCGCAATCAATGTGGGTTCCTGCAACTCCAATACTATGACGCAACCTCGAACTCTGACTCCAGCCTGCACCTTGACCGATAGCATCTCCAGCATCACTTTGCGTGCAGCCGCTGGAACCCCAGCCCTTCTTCCCCCACCACCATTCTGCAGTCCCGTGTGCCTCTGGTCCTCAAAGACTTCATCTTCTTTACACCCCACTCTCCTCTCCTCAGACACCACCAATCCTCCTCCTTTCTGATCCTAGCCCTCATCCGTGCATATCTTCATAATTCTCTCTGACCTTCCCCTCTCTGAGAAAGAAGGTATGTTCTCAGTATGTTTCTAAGGGCTTCGCCTTTGTCCCCCTGCACCCCCGCCTCAGTGAGTACTGACCCGCCCTGTCGCTGAGCTCTTCTTCTGCCACCTCTGTCCCCATGCCTACTTCTTTGGCAAGGACTTTCTAAATGGTATCGTCGACCCCTCCTCCACTTCCCGGATATCCAGCTATGGTCTTCTGTGTACTGGATTTTTATTACTAACCGTTGACGAGGCATTAACCGTCTTGGCTTTACCATTCCTCTCTCCAATTCAAACCGCACTCCTTCCAGACATGCTGCTCTCCTCTCTGCACTAATCCTAACCTCATCAACCAACTCGCAGAGAGGGGGAGCTGCAGTAGCCGGGTGGACTGACCTCTACCTTACCGAGGCGACAACTCTCAGACACCTCCTCAGCACCTACACTCTGTCCGTCAGAAAAAGCAGGATCCCTCAGGATGCACACATTTCAATTCTATTTCTCTTTCTGACATGCCATTCCATGGCCTCCTCTGCTGCCACAATGAAGCCACACTGAGTTGGAGCAGCAACACCTTACAATTATATTCCATCTAGGTAGCCCCACCCTTCATCATTCCTCATTCCTGTTTCCCTCTATCATCTTTTTCATTATCTGTCCATCATCATCCCTATGGTGGTGCTCCTCCTCCACTTTCTTCCAAGGTCTTCTATGCTCTCCTATCAGATCTCCCCTCCTCCAACCCATTATCTCTTTCATCAACTTCCTAGCTCTTCACTCCCCTCTCCCTGTTTCACCTATCACCTACCATCTTGTGCTTCTTCCTCCACTCCCTCCAACTTCTAAGGGAACCAGAATGATAGAGCTGAAGATGAGGTAACTGGCTTAGAGACAGAGGCAATGTGTAGTGAGTAAAGGCTGTCGATAGGGCAAAATTGCAGTCAACAGCGTGAGTTGTAATCAAAAGGGCAGACAAAATTGAAAAGGGTGAATACAGGAGTAAGATGTTATATTTGAATGTGCATAGTATACGGAATAAGGTAGATGAACTTGTTGCAAAGTCATAGATTGGCATGTATGATGTTGTAGGCATCAATGAATCATGGCTAAAAGAAGATTATAGCTGGGAGCTTTATGTCCAAGGATACACATATCATCAAAAGGACAGACAGGAAGGCAGATGGGGTGACTTGGCTTGGTTACTAAAAAATTAAATCATATCATTAAGAAGTAAGTGACATAGAAAGTGTTGAATCATTGTGGATATAAGGAACTGCAAGGGTAAAAAGATCCTGATGAGAGTTGTATACAGAGCCCCATTGTGGAAAATTAGATTGGTGCTGGATTCCAAGAAGATTTTTAGAGCAGCTCATGGTTGAGCCCAGAAAGACATCAACTGTTCTGGATTGGGTATTATGCAATGAACCAGAATGGATTAGAACTAAAGGTAAAATAACCCTTAAGGGAAGTGATCAAAATATAATCAAATTCATCCTGTAACTTAAGGTAAAGTCAGATGTATCACCATTACAGTGGAGTAAAGGGAGTTACAGAGGCACGAGATGGGAGTTGGCCGGAATTGATTGGAACACTGGCAGGGATGACAGCACAGCAGCAATGGCTGGAATTCCTGGAAACAATTCGGAAAGCAAGAATATATATTCCAGAGGGCATATAATAGAGCAAAAATTAGTGGGAAGTTAGAAGATTAGGGAGCTTTTAAAAACTAATAGAAGGCAACTAAAAAGTCATTAAGAAGGTAGAGCCGGAATAAAAAAAAAAGTAAGCTATTCAATACTATTAAAGAGGATACCAAAAGTTTCTCCAGGTACGTAAGATGTTAAAGAGAGGACAGAGTGGATATCAGACCACTGGAAAACAATGCTGGAGAGGTAATAATGGGGGACAGGGAAACGGCAGACGCCAGTCTTCACTGTGGAAGAAAATAACAGTATAGTGGAAGTTTCAAGTATCAGGGGTCTTGATGTGTGTGAAGCTACCAATACTAGAGAAGAGGTTCTTGGGAATCTGAAAGGTCTGAAGATAAGTAAGTCACCTGGACCTGATGATACATACCAAGGTTCTGAAAGAGGTGGCTGAGGAGATTGTGGAGACATTAGTAAAGATCTTTCAAGAATCACTAGATTCTGGAATGGTTCTGGAAGACTAGAAAATTACAAATGTCACTCCACTCTTCAAGAAGGGTGAGAGGCAGAAGGAAACTATAGGCCAATTAGTCTGACCTGAGTGGTTGGGAAGATGTTGGAGTCGATTATTAAGGATGAGGTCTCAGGGTATTGGGAGGCACATGATAAAATAGGCCACAGTCAGCATGGTTTCCTCAAGGGAAAAAACTTGCCTGACAAATCTGTTGGAATTCTTTGAAGAAATAACAAGCAGGATAAACAAAGGAGAATTGGTTGATATTGTAGACTTGGATTTTCAGAAGGCCTCTGACAGGTACCACACGAGGCTCTGAGCCCATGGTATTACAGGGAAGATTCTAGCATGGATAAAGTAGTGGCTGACTGGCAGGAGGCAAAGAGTGGGAATAAAGGAAGCCTTTTCTGTTTGGCTACCAGTGAGGTTATATGTCATTGATGTGGATGATGGAATTGATGGCTTTATTGCAAAATTTGCAAGTAATTTGAAGATAGGTGGAGGAGCAGATAGTTTTGAGGAAGTAGAAAGGCTACATGAGGGCTTAGATTAGGAGAATGAGCAAATAAAAGGCAGGCAGAATACAGTGTCAGGAAGTGCATGGTTATGCACTTTTAATTCTTCTACCAGAGGGTTAATCATTTTCTAAATGGAGAGAAAATGAGGTGCAAAGGGACCTGGGAGTCCTTGTGCAGGATTCCCTAAAGGTTAATTTGCAGGTTGAGTCTGTGGTGAGGAAGGCAAATGCAATGTTACCATTCATGTCAAGAGGACTAGAATATAAAAGCAAGGATGTAATGTTGAGACTTTATAAAGCACTGGTGAGGCCTCACCTGGAGTATTGTGGGCAGTTTTGGGTCCCTGATCTTAGAAAGGATGTACTGAAACTGGAGAGTTCAAAGGAGGTTCATGAATATGATTCCAGGATTGAATGGCTTGTCATATGAAGAGCATTTGATATTCACTAGAATTCAGAAGGATAACCACATTGAAACTAGTCAAATATTAAAGGCCTGATAGAATAGATGTGGAGACATGGTTTCTGGCAGTAGACACTTCTAAGACCAGAGGGGACAGCCTCAGAATAGAGGGGGATCCTTTTAAAATGGAGATGAGGAATTTCTTTAGCCAGCCTGGTAAAATCAATGAAATTCTTTGCCACAGGCAGCTGTGAAGGCCAAGTCTTTATGTATATGTAAGGAAAAGGTTGACAGATTCTTGATTGGTCAGGGCATGAAGGAACATGGGGAGAAGGCAGGAGATTGGGGACTGAAAGCAAAATTGGATCAGCCATGATGAAATGGTGGAGCAGGCTCAGTGGGCCAAATATCCTAATTCTGCTCCTATATTTTATGGTCTTACTCTGACCTCATCTTTTTTCCAATCCCTATGAAGGGCTTCTGCCCAAAATGTTGACTGTTTATTCCTTTCCATAGATGCTGTTTGGCCAGCTGTTTCTCCAGCATGTTGTTGGCCCGGATTTCCAGCATCTGCAGATTTTCTGCTGTTGGTCATTATATAGGTACATATAAACGTACAAAAAAAAAAACTGACATGTGAATGATGAAAAACCCAATTCTGATATGGGTCTCTATCGTGGACAGAGTGAGAACGGAACAGGGCGAGGGGAGGGAGTGAGAATTACCAGAGCAACATTCTGTAATGATCAATAATCCAATTGATTGGAATCAAATAACCTGCCTCGTGTACTAGGGCTAAGTCTTTTTGCACCCGCACCTGGCACTCCTCCTCTGCCACCTGTCCCACACCCATCCCACGGCACTCCACCATCTCCATTCCTAACATCCTTTGCTCCCACCAGACTTACAAACTCGCTCTCCGCTCCACATCGACAAATATAGTACTGTGCAAAAGTCTTGGCACCCTAGCAATATACATGTTGCACAGTACTATATGTACAGTGATTCCATCTTCATAGCTCTCTGGGATTTGACGATCAGCCACCCAAAAGAAGAAATTTGACCACAATATGATCTGAAATGGGCAACTCAGTATTCTGACACTATACTCCCCATCTCCAGGTAACCTCACTCAGCATCCACTCAGTGTACCCCTCAGGAACAAAAATAATCAATTCTGATGGGCTCAAGCCATCATCACTATATTGCAACCCCTTTTATCCCAGGAAACTTCCTTCCACTGTGCCCACAGTATTGGAGCCGTGGTCTCACCAGTGCCCTATACAGTTCCATCAACACACTCTCAATGATCCTACTCCGTGCAATGAAGGCAGCTTGTTATACTTCATCATACCCTGTGATGCTGTTGTACCCTGCAACATCACTCATTTACATTTTCCATTCTCTCTCTCCCCACCCAAGGGGAATTTACCTTCATTTTTCACCTTTCCATCATAATTACCAACTACATGATTTTACTCTGGGTCCTGATGAAGAAACTCAACCTGAAATGTTGACTGGGATTTTCCCACCACAGATGGCTGCTGAGTTCTTTCAGAAATTTATGTGTTGCTGCCTCTGCAGGGTCTTTATGCCCTCCTGACATCTTGCTCAGCCACCTACCTTTGTATCCAGTATAAAGGTTGCTGCAGTATGCATCGCTCTCTCACCCACATCATTTAAATTAAAATGGTGAGTACCCACACTGATCTACATGGCACGGCACTTGTTAGTGAAGACCAACCCAAAGAGGAGCATTGAGCTACTACACACCCTTATCCATGTTATTGTATCGTTCTTGGGGGCTCATGCAGTGACCTTTGGGACACTTCACTAATTAAATTATGGAAATCAAAATGTATCTGCCACTCCCTCTTATCCATTATTTCATCTTCAAACAATTCCAGAAAGTTTCACAACCATTCTGTTTCATAAAACCATGTTAAACCTATAGCTCAAAGTTCTGAGTAAGCTTGCTATCAAAGTATGAAAAACCACCCCAACAGAGAACACAACCAATGTAGAAAAGACAACTATAGTTTTCTAAATGCCCTATTACACCCAAACTTCACCTCCCACTATTGATAACAATGAACCAAGAACAAAGGCTACAATAAAAAGACAAACAAGGTAAAAACACAAGCATTGATTTATTAGTTGTGCATCCAGTAAATCAAAGCATAATTTAGCAAATTGTTGCATTAGCCTTCAATTTCTGGATTTTTGAACAACAGAGAGAACACACATAACCATAAGACTGCAGTTCCAATGCAACCTGTAGAGTTCTCCAGACTATTCAAACCTGAGATGTTTTTTCAGAATAAGGCATCAAAACTTTAGATTTCCAGAATGATTCATATTGAGAAAGTTCCCTCGACACAATTTATCACTTGTACATGAAAATCGGCTATCAAAAATATGGCAAGAGAGACACTCATATCAAACAGAACTGTGCTTAAAACATCAGAACCACAACTGAGGGGTGAGATATGGACTGATTGATTCCCCATCATGAGACACAGTCAAACGAGGGCTTAATGAATCTTCCCAGTCTCTGGACCCCCTGTCACTTAATGACCATTTATGACAAGTATTTTTACTCCTTTTGCTGGATAAGAGACCAGAATGTGTTTGAGTCACTGCAGGCCTCATTGTTTGCAATGTGTGCTGCCACTGTTGTAATGTAGAAAACAGTACCCACAACTGTATAACTGTGGTGGGTTGTGTGAGGAGAAGCTGTTGTCAGTGACAAAAGGTACAACCTGGAAGGGGGTGTTGAAGGGGAGGGTGCAGAGCAGGTAAATGGAAGGTTGTAGAGAGGTGAGGGAAAGGTATAGAGGAGGGAAGGGTGAGGGGCAGTTAGGCCAATGTCTTTAACATTGTTCAGCACCCCCCCTTATTTTCTGTCTGACCCCTTTCCGTGCATCCTATTGGTTGTAAGAACTCCAGGCTTTGAAGCTACAGTCAAAGCCTCACACCACAATGCAAGTACTGAACAGACTGTAATCAGACTAAAACATCAGGAGGAGTTAAATATTCCTTTAAAACAATTTTTTTGTTTAAAAAAGGTAAATGAAATTTTCAGCAACTTCATTATCACTGGGGGCACATTCACAAGTACCAGCTGAAGAGAGCTCTGTTGCAACCAAACCGTTAGTTAAAACCTTTGATTAAAAGAGAAGGACCTTTTTCCTGAAAACTGCGGCAGTGCCAAAGTAAGAGCACCCGGGCACAGCGTCAAAACCGGGTAATGACAGGCTAAGAGAGTGGAAGGATGAAAAACCTTATTTGATGACACTGTCCCAACCAACCAGAATGAAAATGATTAGATTATACACTCACCAGGAATGCCAGAGACCACATGGGTATAAACAATGGGGATTACTTTAGCTCACTTGAGGAGAACGAGGGTGAAGTAGGGGTGAACTAGGGGTTTGTGGAGGCTGGAACAGACTGTGTGCAGTTTGCTGTAGGGTAATATTTTTGGTAGTTCACAAGTTCTGCCCCACACACTATTGATTGGATAACCAGAGGAACAGATCCTGAAGGCAGCTAACAAACTGCTTTTATCAAAGTATTATTTACAGCTTGCACAATAAAACTGTGGGACATTCCACTCAACATCTAAACTTCTGGGTTATTAAATCAACAGGCAAACACCACCACACCTTCAGCTCTCTTCACTTCTGGCCTTGGGATACAATGCAAAACATTCATCAGTTTGACACTGGGACTAAAGGTTACATTTTAAGAAAATACACACAAGTTTATACTTGCTTGAATTTAGGTCTAAGTTATGGGTTTTATGGAACCAGGTGAGTAAACCAAACTCAGATGCAAATCAGCTAGTGTTTGAACAGTAGATGATGCTACGTATTTTGCATTCAGACCATTAAACTCAGATCACTACCAGTCTCCAGTTTAGTTTTCTCCCATTTGCCGATTCGCTGATCCAGTTCATTGACACAGCTGAAAGCAAGAAAACAGCCAGCAAAGGAAACACGGAACCCCAGCTGTGTCATACACACATTCTCCAGTGAATCAGGACATCATTGAGAGCTCCTGTCATGATTCTAGCCCATGCAATGATTGGGAGTACTGGCTCTTATTGTGCTTGAGTACTGTTAGAAATGAAGTGGAAAGGTGCCAGGAAGACTTCAATGTCTCCAGTTCAACTTCAAGATCATGAACATGATTGTCTCTCAAGTAGTGTTCCCATCAAACCAATATATACACAAAATATCTAGTGGTCCCCAGTACAATAAATATATCTGTCATTTTATGTGACATTTGATCCCAGCACATAAAGCTCCTTCATGGAGACGTCCCTGGTATCACCACAAAGCAGCCAGGTCATGGTCTTCCCAACATTCAGCGCCTGCTTGTAAGCTTTTAATTCTAATGACAGCCAGAATCACAAGTAGCATCTATTGGGGTCAGTTTACCGAGAGGGTCTCTTCATAGGTCGTCACTCTGTGGGGGAGATGGATCTGGATTAGATTTTGCTGAACAACAATTCAGAGAACAATGTGATGCCTCTCATACCATCTCATCCACCTCTACACTGAGGTGAATCATAGGGACCTTCCAAGAATGGAATGGATGCAGACACACTGACATGGAATGCATTCTAAGTTTAACCATTCTACCTGGCCATTTAACAGGTCGTTCTTTGTTAATGCCATTCAGGAGGGACAGAGCTAGGCTCAGATCCAACATTAATTAACACCATCTCATGGAACAGAATACTAATACACACAAAACCTCATAAGATATAGGAGCAGAATTGTGCCATTTGGTCCTCCGAGTCTACTCCACCATTCCATCCTGGCTGATTTATTATCCCTTCAACGTCATTCTCCTTTAACCTTTTGACATCCTGATTAATCAAGACCTCACAAACTCCGCCTTAAATGTACCCAATGACTTGTCCTCCACAGTCGTCTGTGGCAATGAATTTCACAGATTTGCCATCCTTTGGCTAAAGAATTTTTTTTCCTCATCTGTTCTAAATAGACACCCCTTTATTCTGAGTTTGTGCCCTCTGGTCCTGGACTCCCTGACCATCAGAAGCATCCTCTCTACATTCATTCTATCTAGGCCTTTCAATATATAATAGGTTTCAATGAGATTCCACCCCCATTCTTCTAAACTCCAGATAGTACAGGCCCAGAACTATCAAACGCTCCTTATCTTAACCTTTTCTTCCTGGGATCATTCTCGTGAACCTCCTCTAGACCCTCCAAGGCCAGCACATCTTTTCTTAGACAAGGGGCCCAAAACTGCTCACAATACTCTGAGGAGTTTGATCAATGCCATACGAAGCCTCATCATTACATCCTTGCTTTTGTATTCTAGTCCCACCAAAATGATGCTAACATTGCACTTGCCTCACTCATCACCAACTCAACTTGGAAATTAACCTCGAAGGAATCCTGCACAGGAACTCCGCAAGTCCATTTGCACGTTTTCTAAATTGCCTTCTGTTGGTTTTTAAAAAGCTCCCCAATCCTCTACCTTCCACCAAATTTTGCTGTATTATATGCCTGCTCTTTCGCTTTTATGCCATCTTTGACACCTCCTGTCAGCCACGGTTGCCTCATCCTTCCCTTTAGAATACTACTTCATCTTTGGGATGCATTTTTCCTGCAACTTCTGAATTGTTCCCAGAACGTCCAGCCATTGCTGTTCTGCTGTCATCTCTGCTAATTACCCTTGCAATCAACTTTGGTCAGCTCCTCTTTCATGCCTCTGTAATTCCCTTTACTCTTCTGCAATACTGATACATCCAATTTTAGCTTGTCCTTCTCAAACTGCAGGGCAAATTCTATCATATTATGGTCACTGTCTCCTAAAAGTTCCTTTACTTTAAGCTCTCTAATCAAATCTGGGTCAAAACATCACACCCGGTCCAGAAATGTCATTCCCCAGTGAGTTCAAGCACAAGCTGCTCTAAAAAGCCATCTTGTAGGCATTCTACAAATTCCCTCTCTTGGGATCCAGCACAAACCTGATTTTCCCCAATGTAACTGCATACTAAAATCCATGATTATTGTATTACCTTATTTACATGACTTTTCTACCTCCTATTATAAAATGTACCCCACATCCTGGCTACTGTTTGCAGACCTATATACAACTCTCATTAGGGTCTTTTTTTTTTTTTTTTAAAAAAACTCTTACACTCTTAACTCTACCCACAACTATTCTGCATCTTCTGATCCTACATCACCTCTAAGGATTTGATTTCTTTTTTTTTTAAACCGATAACATCACCCCACCTCCTCTGCCTACCTGCCTTTTGAAACAAGGTGTATCCTCGGATGTTAAGCTCTCAATTTATGATCCTCCTTCAGTCACAACTCAGAAATGCCTACAACATCAGACTGTGTGGATTTAAATATAACACCTGTAGTACTGTAGTCATCACCCTTCTTGATTTTGGCCCCCTGTTAAGACTTAACTCATCCCACTGACTCCAATTTTCCTTTATCATCTGCCTGGCTTTCCTCACAGTCTCACTACGCACTGCATCTAGTTGTATACCAACACCAACACTGGCTGAGAAAGCTACATGAGAGAAGTCCATCCATCATTCCCTCCTGTAGGACGGCATTCAAAGACTTAAGACTTTCCCCACCACATGGGCACAGTGGGCCTGGGATCAAACTCACCCAGTCACCACCAGGTAAATCAGGTAGAGACACATAGGAATCTTCACCCCCACCTCTACACATGGGCACAATGGCTGGAGTATAACCTACAACAATGTGTATTTCCTCAGCCTCCAGGACAATACAACAAGAGATAGCACAACAGGGAGAGGAATGGAGACAGGGAACCAGAAGATGAGAGCTGTTCATGGTGGTCCAATGAGCATGCTAAAATGGGGCAGAGGACAAAACTCAGAAAGGCAGCTGATGTAAGCAGTGAGGAGCAAAGGATGAGCTGAAGTCCTAAAGTAACAATGGGACGAGGCTGTGGAGCCCAAAATTAGGTTGAGAAGATGGAAATCACTAAGTGCAAAACAAGAAAACCAGTCAGGCCCGAGAGACAGAATCCCCTGGAATAGAGGCTCGGGAACGCAGTGACACCAGTTCAATCCTCCATGAAGTCCAAGCCCCTCCACTCAACAGTTCAAGTATGACCCTGTCACACTACAGCTGGGGCTGGCCAAAAAGAGGTCTCCATCCCCTGGTAGGTTCATCAGGAACCACTGCCATCAAGTGGTGCCAAGCAAACCACATGGGTGGGAAAAGTATGTTACCAAAAAGGAACAGCTTGATAGAAAGGGGCAATGGAAAGAAGGTAACGACAACCCCAGATGCTGCAAGTCTGAGGTAGAAACAAAATACTGGAAACACTTGGCCAGCCAGACAGCATCTATGGAAGGAGACAGAATTAACATTAAGTACATTGATTAGGTCTGAGAAAAGTCCTCAGACTTGAAATGGTAACCCTATTCATTTCTATACAGTCTGCCTTACTTGCCAAGTGCATTCATCATTTCCCCTTTCTACCTGTGCAAGGGGTGCTTGACCATAAGACATAGGATCATAACTAGACCATTCTGCCTATTGAGTCTGTTCCAACATTCAATCATGGCTAGTTTATTTCCCCTCTCAAATTTAATTCTTCTGTCTCCTCCTCATAACCTTTGATGCTGCTACTAATCAAGAATCTCTGCTTTAAATATACCAAATGAATTGGCCTCCACTGCCATCTGTGGCAATGAATTCCACAGTTTCACTCTTCTGGCCAAAGAAATTCCTCATCTCTGTTCTAAAGGGACATCCTTCTATTCGGAGGTTGGGCCCTCTGGTCCTAGACTCTTCCACTAATGCAAAACATTGTCTCTTAAATCCTCTCTACCTAGACCTTTCAATATTCAGAAGGTTTCAATGAGATTACCCGCCTTCATTCTTCTAAAACTCCAGCAAATATAGGCCCAAAACCATCAAATGTCCCTCATATGTTAACCCTTTCATTCCCAGGATCAGTCTCCTAAACTTCCTCTGGATACTCTCCACTCCAGCAATCTTTTCTTAAATATGCGGCCCAAGACTGCTCACAATACTTCAAATGTGGTCTAACCAATGCCCCATAAAGCCTCAGCATTACATCCTTGCTTTTATATTTGAGTCCTCTGGAAATTAATGCTAACATTGCATTCCCTTCCTTACCACTGACTCAATCTGTAAGTTAATCTTTAGGGAATCTTGCTCTAGGATTCCCAAGTCTCTTTGCATCTGATTTCTGAATTTGCTCTGTTTAGAAAATGATCTATGCCTTCTTTCCTTCTGCCAAAGTGCATGACCCTACACTTCCCTATACTGTATTCCATCTGTCCAAGTCCTTCTGCAGACTCCCTAATTTCTCAACACCACCTGCCCCTCCACCTATCTGGACTGTGCACCTGTGGACTCAGCTTAGCGTATCAGGGTTTTTTGTTTTTTTTTTTTTTTTTTTTTTTTAAAAAAGAGTGGAGAGGCATAACATGACCAGCAGAGATATTGAAAAGCAAAGTAGAGATATCAGAAGTTAACAGACAAGAAAGGAAACAACACTGCAGAAAGATGACCTTCATTTTCTGTGTTGAAATAGAGGGATGGAAGACTGATGACACCTACGGGGATGAGAATTGATCTCTGAATCACTGGCCTCGGACAGCGTAGAACAGATTCCACTGGTTGATAGCGGAGTCAACTGAGGGTTAAATTATGAGGACAGGTTACAGTTTAACCTTGTATCCCCATGAGTATGGAAGAGGTTTTCACATTTCTGTAAGGTACAGGAAACTACTTCAGCAGAGATTCCGTGCTGGCTGACATTCCTGTTCCAACTTTTCCTGCAGCCTGCTTTCCCATGTTCCTGTCAACCTCCCTCAAATTCTACACACTAGACAACTTACAGCAGTCAATCAACCCATGAACCCACACATCTCTGGGACGTGCAAGGACCAGAACACCCAAGGATAGCCCACGTGGTCCCAGAGAGGATGTGCGAGTGCCACACAGACAGCACCCGAGGTCAGGACTGACACTGGAGCTGAGCAGCAACATACCTGACCACTGTGTGGCTTTAGTGAGGGAGTCCAGGTTGATAGAAAGGGCTTGTATCATGGTCTCTGGGGGCTTTGCTATTGGTGGAGGTTGATGGTTTTGCTGGAGCAAATGGGGCAGGGAGAAGGGGGAGGGTTGATTTGTGTGCAAGGGAGGAACGGTGTTTTGGAGCTCTAACGTTTTCTGTCATTCATACTTTGGGGCTTCTGTTTCGTGGACGTCTGTGAAGATTAAGGATTTCAGGTGTCTACCGATACATTCTCTTATATTAATTGAACCACTGATATTAAAAGGTGACCTCCCTACATGCCCACCTTGCATCCAGTGTCCCTGCTGTGATCAGACAACAGGTACATGGGTAATGTTCCTGGCTCCGCAGCACCCCTTGCTGAGGTTGGGCTGAATTTTGAAGCCGAATGGAGTTCTTTAAGTCCCACCTTACCTGTCACAGCAACAGAAAAAGGAGCAGACAGAGCTGTCCACCTCACGGAATTTGCCTGAGTTCGGAGCATCTGTACACTCAGCGATAAACTCGCGAAGCTCGATGGGACGGACCCCGCTGATCCCGTGGTGCTGGAATGGAGAAATTACAGAGATAACAACTAAACACATTGGACATAAGAAACACACAAGATACTAGAATTGGCCTCTTTCAGGAACGAGGTCAGACTGTAGTCACACTTGGCTTTCCCTTAACACTCTGATGTGCAGGGAGTTCTCCACCTTGTTGCCCCTTCACCATCAGTAACACTGATGACCTGACCACTGGCATGTGTCTACCTACTAGTTCCTGGTTTCACTGCACGAGTAAACTTCGCAGACTAGCGATCAGAACACCAGACCATCCTTCGCCTCTGGCCCTGACACTGACCTTTTCAATTTGGTCCGTCATTTAAATCAGCCAAACAGCAGGTTGTTCCTCGCTCTCAGAAGCGGCCCCACCACTTCAATATATTCTTGGGCCTGCGACCCACCACCTCAATTTGATTTGTACCCAACCTTTTAAATCTGGCCTGACACTTAAATCGAGCAAACCCCAGCTTGTTCATTGCTCTAGGACCCGGGCCGCCCTGCCTTGACTCAGTTCTGCTTTGAATCACCTCCAAGTCTGCTCCAGCCGCCAAACATTGGCTTGTCCCCTGCACTCTGGCCTAGCCCCTTTCATCTTGATTCAGCCCATACATGCCATAGTGTAAACATCATGCATCTTCTAGACTTCATTTCACACCGCAAAAATGCCATGTTATACAGGTAGTTCAAAAGCTCAACTCTGAAAGGGAAGCTACATCTTATTCGAGAAAAAGTGTGATTAACAAAGAAACTAGTTGTTTTGTTTGCTGCCAGCAAGTCATCGCTATGCTTCACTAGCGTCATCTTAAATTGGAAATATCTATTATTATATTACCTACTGTACTACTCATCTCTGCTGAGCGTCAGTCAGCCACAGCAGCTCTGATCTGTTTTCCCCGATAGTTAATCATCCCTCAGGAGTACCCAAAGGGGTACACACTGCTGAGGGAAAAGGCCACAGGGGAACCCTGCATTATCTGCTTGCTCCTTCTTTTCCTGCTAGTCATCTATCTGCTGCTTGAACCTTAGGCGTGACTAAAACTTGTCAATTATGTTCTCATCATAAGACCATAACATCCTTGATGATTCCAAGTATATTCAACTCCAGTCCAGCTTTGGTTTCTTGATGTGGTCAGCCATAACTGGAGCTGGGTGTATTTCATACAAATGAAATAAATGGGAGATAGTGGCAATGTACCTGATCTCCCACATTCTACAGGAGCATACCAATGTCCAGTTACTCTAATTTTAGCAACGTTACCTGCATGCACTTGTTCCTCTGCCAAATCCTCAGCACTTGTAGCTCAAACACAGCCACTCCAAAATCACTACTCCACTAGATTCTGCTTCCCTTTCACAACTGCAAAATGCCTTCTAGAACACTACTGGTTCTTCCCCTCCACTACGAAGGCCAGACCAGATCTTTACACACACAGTTGTAATTTATAGTTTTTATTGCTGTACTGCCGCAAAACAACAAATTCCGTGACACATGCCAGTGATATTAAACCAGATTCTAATGTCAGAATCTTTTTTTCTAATAAATTCCTTGTCATAACATTACCCCGTTGTCCTTCTTGGGTTAAAGGCATTTAGGAGCACATTTATTGTATTGCATTCAATTCCAAACTTTGTATTGGATAGATGTGTATTTGGTGAGGGTGCAGAGGTTTAACAGGATGCTTCCTTTATTGGAGATGTGCTACAGGCTCTGTACTCTGGAGCAATGAAGGCTGAGAGGGAAGATTGGATAAAATTATGCAAGACATAGATAGGTTAGACAGTCATCTTTTTTGCAGAATTGAAACATCTAATACTAGAGGCCATGTATTTAAAGTGGGGGGGGCACAAGTATATTAAAAAAAAATGTGCAAGGCATGTTTTCTTTATTTCTATACAGAGTCGTGGGAGCTTGAAATGTTCGGCCGGGATGGGGAGGAGGGTGGGTGGAAGAAGCAGACAGCACAGGAGCATTTAAGGGACTGTTAGCTCTGATAGGCAGAGAATGAAGTGATATGGTCAACAGGTGGGGAGGGAGGGTTTAGCTTAAGCAGGAGCCATTGGATTAATTAGTTTTCATGTGCTCAAAGGCCTGTGCTGTGCTGTTCTTTGTTCTATACTATAGTTGTTCTGCTCCTGTCACTTGACACCTCACCCAGAGTAAATGAAACATTAAAAATCTGTCAGGGCCCCAGCAATACCTTCCGACCCCACAGCAGACTAGGGCACATCGCACAAGGTCTGGGATGTGTCAAACTTCAACTCTCGGTCTTCAACAATTCAGCTTTTATTTTGCCCACCACTATCCCTGAACACCTCAACTACAATATTTTTGTCCTTTATGAATACCTTCAAGAAGCATAATGTTAGACTTCACCCACATCCAGACTCCACACTCCCAAATCCAGAGAAGGTTCAATTCCCAAAACATTCACATGCTCCACTTGACATTCTTTGTTTCATAAACCAGATCCCATAACCTTCCTCCATAATCAAACACAAATTCACAGCCTGATGTTCACAGTTCCCCAGAGTTGAGACATATGTTGCAACTTCACAAAATACTGGTTAGACCACACTTGTGTGCTGCCCTGGTCGCCTCACTGTAGGAAGAATGTAACTGCACTGGAGATTGCAGATGAGATTCACCAGGATGCAGACTACATAAGAGGACTTTAGCTAAGGACAGAGATCAGATAGGCTGAGCATGTTTCGCCTGGAATGAAAGGTGACCACATAGAATTACAGTGGATTTCAGTTAATTGGGGCAGCCACTTAGGCTACATCCACACTAGACCAGATAATTTTGAAAACGCCGGTTTTGAGTAAAAACGACAGTAAAAACGAGCACAGTCCCAAGCAGAAGCAGAAAAAGCATTGTTGTGTTGTTGTCATGACAATGTTTTTAAATCTCTCCGTTTACCCTGCCCACACTACAACACGAAACAATCATTTTCAAATTTACACTCTGGAGAGTGTTTTCGAAAATCTCCGTTTTCAGGAGATGAAAACGCCGTTTCAGTGTGGACGGAAGGTCAAAATGAAGAGAAAAAGCTTCGTTTTCAAAATTATCCAGCGTAGTGTGAACATAGCGTAAGTTAAGAAAAGTATTCAAGAACAAAAGCAAATTGAGAAAATAGCCAATATTTCCAACATTTATTTGCTAATTAGCACAGGAGACAGTTGCCAAACAGTTTCTAACTACTGCCATTAGTGTGCACTTGTGTGTCTGTTAGACACTGCATTAAATAGCAAACAGCTTTAAATAGCGTCAATTGCATATATTTGTCCTTAAAAGCAGTGATTTTTGTCTCTAAATAGTTGGCGAGTAATAAGCAGCAAGACAATTCAGATATATTTTGCAATGGTTTCAGCTGTTCAGGCTTGGAGATGCCAGAGTGAAAATGAAACAATTACACAACTTCAGCAAGTTAGGAACTCCGAAGAATTCCAAGGTATTGACAATTATCCTGTATGTTACAATGATAATGAAGATTTGGTAGATGCAATTGTTGAAAGCACTGTTTGAAGGCAGTGCTGTAGTAGTTTTGGTAATGTTCTAATTTGCTCTGCATTTCATTTAAATACTTAACTTGTTACTTAGTTAAATGGTAGTTGATCTTTTTACATCACTTTTTAACTATTTCCATGAAACCTGGGGCAGCTGCTTAATTGGGCCAGAATGTACTGGTCTGGATGTGTCCCAATTAACCACTGTACGCAAGATTATGAGAGACGTAGATGGGTTAACAGTAAAAATCCCTCCCCTCTCCCACGTAGAAGTATTAAAAACAAGAGGTCATAGGTTTAAGGTGAGGGAAAGGAATTTGGAAAGGGAATCTGGGGTGATTGATATTTGGAATGCAGAGTTAGAGGTAGTAGACATAATCAGTATGTTTAGGGGACGTGTAGATAGGCACTTTACTGGACAAAGAATAGAAGCATAGAGACTTGATAAGAGCAAATGGGATTAGTGTAGAAGTCTGGTACACTAGCAAGCAGGCCAGTATGGGCATGGTGGGCTGAGGGCCAGGCCAGGCATGGGCTAAGCGGAACTGAGTGCACTTTATGACCCAATGACTCCTCCTTCATTGGGTGACAAATAATTATCCAGTGAATTCCCTTACTTCCCCTTCAGTAATTCTTTTTCTTTGCTCTTTATACCAATTACCAACTCTGCTTCATTAGGCCTGATCCACTGTCAGCATCTCCACCCTCCAATTTACCCTCAGCATTTTTCAGACTCAAAGACATCTGACCCATTTGCACTCAAATGTACTTACACGAACCTTTATGGCTTCATAAGAACCAGTGATGAGGGCAATGAAGAGACTGAGAACCATGTAGATGAAAAGGCTGATGAAGCTGTACAGGTAGATCTGGCTGAACAACCAAACCAGTATACTCTTCTGCTGCATATGGGAGAATGTCACGAACATGTCATCCCCGTTGATGAGTGAAAACAAACAATCGGACACCATCGAGAGTGTTCGAAACTGCAATACAATGGAGACAAACATTACGTGGTTCCTCAGACCACTCCTGCCTCCCGCATGGCAGCACTCTACTGAAACACCAACCCATTAGCCTGCCTCTTACATTGTCACTCCCACAAAGCCACATGCATTGAAAGCAAGACAGACCTTGTTTACCCAGAGGAGCTTTAACCCAAACCGACAAGAGCCAAGATCAGTTTAGTGCAGCCAAACGCTTCCTTGCACACTCAAGTGGAATGGCAGAAAACTAAGAGGAGGTTGCAAGGAGCAGAGAATGGAAGGCTGGTTTGCAGCAGTGAATGAGTGAGTAATGGAAAGGTTAAAGATAGAGGAGGAATGCAGGAGGGAGTTGTGGAGTTATCAGATGGAGGTATTGCCTTTAGTTTCCCTGTACACTTCACATTCAGAGCTAATGTTTCACACTGTCGTTTTGAACAACATTGGTTTTGTAACCTGAATTAGTCTGTGATCAGGGTTTTCATGGACAGAGACGGTTGTTTCCCACCTAAAATATAACCCCATTCAATGAAAGCTGTATTCAAAGTTTACCCATACCCCCTTTCTAAGTATTGAAATGGTGTCTGGTTACCAGAATGCGAATGAATTGTGTCTCTGCACCCTATTTATCAGCTGACCAAGTACAGGCAAGAGAAACAGAAGCTTGTTTGCTCGGACCAGGGACATGAGAAGTAGGTGGAAAACTTAGCTGGTCTCCGAGCAATTAGGAAGCTGCAGATCAACTTGATTATGTAGTGGGCTTTTGCCATGTTAAACTAAGACCTCAGATCCATCAAAAACACTGCAGACTGAGGTGATCAGTCAGTAGCAAAGGTTAGTAGGCAGCTGCAGTGAGGGGTCACCACAGGTTGCAGAAAATGAGGAGACGAAAGGACAGAGTAAATGCTGCAAGCACTCAGTTCAGTTAGCATCTGTGGTAAGAGAAACAAGGATAACATTTCAGGTAAAGAACTGCTTTCCTCCCCAGAGACGTTGCCTGACCTGCTGAGTCTCCCAATATTTTCTGATTTTATTCCAAATTTACAGTATGTTTTTTTTTAAACTGCCCTAGAATACTACATCTTCAACTGCTACATTAAGGTTACTGTAATATGTCAACCCAAATTCAAGGTATTCCATCCCAAAATAAGAAACCCTGGTTTGCAGTCATTTATTGAAAGCCCTTCGTCAGGATCTCTGTACAGTGGTGGTGAGTTAACTACCAGCACATTGAACATGCAGTACGCAGGGATAGACACTTGTTAATTCAATCAGCTTCAGAAATGTAACAAAGTTTCTAAGATTTATTCTGACATTAAGTCAAAGCCTCTGTGTTCGTGTTCTCTCCCTCTCTCCCCCTCCCCCCCGCTACCTCTCTACCTCTGGTGCACAAGTCCTCTGTTCAATCAGACGCAGAGAAGTGTTCTTGATCCCCTGGTTAACATTTGCACTCAACTAGTCCCAATGAAATTAATTAGCCAGTCATTTATTACACCATCAAAACAAACAAGCTGCCAGAATAGCTATCACCACGGCATTGGCTGTAGAGAGAACTGAGAGTTCCAAGTCGAAAAAGGCAGGATACTTCCAGTCCTGACCTTATTAGGATGACAGGATTATCCCAACATACCTTCTCATGATAAGGACCCAGCACTATCCAGCCACAGAAACAGTAACCCATATAGATCACAGCAACACAACAGCAGAATCTGATCACATTCGGGAAAGCTGCTCGGAGAGTCACAATGAGGATCTGTAGGAAGACAGATACTTCAGTTACCTGAGAACAAAGCTGCAATGTAACACACAGGGCTTCACATGATCACACTCTCACACACGGGTGGTGAGGCTTGATGGAAAATAAGCTCAGCGAGACCTTACTGAACCACAAACATGGGTCGGAAAGGCATCTTAGGGAATCTTTGAAGACAGAGCTGTGAAGTCTTGGAACACTCAGGAAATGATACTCGGCCAGAGGATAGAGGCTGTACCAGGGATAAAGATAAATGAGGGTAAGGTTCACAGAAAACTACATATAATGAATAAATGATGAATAAAACTCCTCTCTGGCTTCGATTAGAACCAATGTTTTGATGAGAAACTCCACTATCTTCTTCAGGAATGATGCCTGGGCATGTCTAGTCTGGTGGTGTGTATATATACACCTTTCGTCCTCATTGGATAGTCCTCATCCAAACAGGTTTCTACTCTCCTTACCTTGTTCACAATCGAATTCCAGTGCTTACTTAGAGTGAGACCTTCGTCCTTGTTAAATTTCTTTTACTCCAGTTTTATTTTAATGGCTTCCTTTACCAGGCGATCCCAAAAGCTATTGGCACGACACAGTGGTGTTTTCCCAGAGTATGTGACAAATAAAGTCTTCTTGGGCTTCCAGCCGGGTACAGGTATCAATTATAAATGATGTTTCTATGACAAACTCCACTCTCTTCAGTAATGATGCCTGGGCATGTCTAGTCCAGTGGTAGTCCCTGTAGTTCATCCTGCGTGGTTAGTCATCCTATCCAGTTTCTGCTCTCCCACCTTGTTTATAATTGAATTCCAATTTTTACCTGGAGTGAGACCTTCACCTTTGTTAAACTTCTTTTCCTCTAGTTTTATTCCTTTCCCAGGCGGTCCCAAAGCCAATGGTGTGGCACAGTAGTTTTGTGTTGTCGCAGTCAATCCTACAGCCATTGTGAATACAGTGTTCTGCTACCACTGTTTTCTCCAGGTAACCCAAACGGATACACCTCCTGTGCTCCTTCATGTGGGTTTCCACTGTGCATCCCGTCTGGCTGATATATGCTGCTCCTCGTTCACAGGAAATCCTGTAAACGCCAGCCAACCTGAGCACCAGGTCATCCACAAACCCATGAGGAAACTTGAGTCACAGCTTATGTGGGACAAAGATGACCAGGGACTCAGATCAGCTGGCAGAACACTGTATTCACAATGGCCATAGGATTCACTTTGACAACACAAAACTACTGTGCCACACCATTGGCTTTGGGAACGCCTGGGAAAGCAAGCCATTGAAATAAAACTAGAAGAAAAGAATTTTAACAAAGGTGAAGGTCTCACTCCAAGTTAAAAACTGGAATTCAATTGTAAACAAGGTTGGAGAGCAGAAACTGGACAGGGGTATAAATACCCAGGCATCATTACTGAAGAAAGCGGAGTTTGTCATTGAAACATCAGTTATAATTGATACCTATACCCGGCTGGAAGCCCAAGAAGACTTTACCGGTCACATACTCTGGGAAAGCACTAGACCCTTTCTTCACATGGAGATGGCTTGGATCCCCAAATGTTAAAGGATGATTCAGTTGAGTGTAGGATAACTGAAAAGTGTGTTTTTTTGAGCAGATGGAAACTATTTACACTCTGTGCAGCAAGACTAGGGCAAGCAATAACATCAGAATGGAGTCCAAGTTGCCCAGGGGTGGTAACAGGAACTATTTTTCCCCACAAAAAGGAGGGTCAAAATTCTTTAAATCTCTTCTTCCAAATACTGTTGAGTCTAGGGCGGGTGGGAAAGGGTGGTTGGGGTGAGGATACATACATAAAATTTCAAGTCCAAGTTTTACAAGTAGATGCAGTTAAGATACAGATTCGAAGGCAGAGCTTAGGAGGACGATGGCGCCTAACAGCAATTCTTTTGCTTGCATCTTCAGAAATAGCTTTATTTCTATCTTTAATATCTCTATTTTTCCCTTTCAGGGTTCTTTTGAAGACCTTGTCCTGGAGTTACACGCTGACTTTGGTTCTTTGTGGAAATGGGACCCGCTCTTGGGGTCTCACAACTGGCCGCTATTCAATATGCCAAGGACACGGCCTAGCACACGAGCGCGCCTTCAGGGTTCCGGGATTTCATGGCTTTGGAGGTGGACAGATTCGAGATTGGTGCCGCCACAGAAAACTGGTGTGTCGTGGGAGATGGAAGATCGAAAGCTGCTGGCTATGTGCCCCGAGTTCTTTGGACACAGAGCTCAGAAGAAGCGTGGCAACAGACTTTTAAGACCGTAAATCAGCGAGTTGTTTGTTATGTCTCCCCTCTTGCTGTGAAACGGAGACACCTCTTTTTCCCTTATTAGGCAGAGACAGTGCCTTCAGTATGTTGAATACCGGGTGAACGGGTAGTCTTTGGGGTGCTGCTAGCCTGTGTCTTTATGGATGCTTTGCTGCATGCTTGAGTGCTCAGTGGGGGGGGGGGTGCCATTGCTTTTTTGCTGGTGGGGGGAGGGGTTCATTGCTTTGGTGCTGCTTGTGCATGGAGGGGAGCTGGGGGTGCTTTGGGGTTCTAACTTTTAACTGTCATTCTTTCTTTGGGGCACTCCTCTGTTTTCGTGGATGCGAAGAAAAAGAATTTCAGGATGTATATTGTATACATTTCTCTGACAATAAATGTACCCAATGAACCATGGATTTATTACATCGCAGATGAGGTTTCAGTAACTGTCTTAGCACAGATATCTTGAACACCACAGTACAATCTTTATGTTCTTTGATAGTGAAGGCTTTGATTTCACTCATATTGCTCTTACTTACATTGTATTTCTGAAAGAAACTCAAATAGCGAATCACTCCAACCCAAACTAACAGAGTTGAGGTCCCTAGTAGAATACTGCACAGGTCATAGGATGCAAAGTTCTGAAAACAAAAACAAACCATTTGGATTAAACACAATGCTGATGAGGTTTACTATACAGATACTCCTGACATTTCACTGGCTCACATTGTAAACCTTTAAAGTCATCTGTACTAAATATTCCAGTACACTATTAGGGAAAAGGCTGATTTTTTTGCTCCAATATTCTAGTCATTATTTATCCCTTGCTCAGCACCTAGAAAGTCATTACTTGGCTGTTATTAACACCTACAACAAATAAGTGTTTCCATGTTAAAGCTGCCACTTCAAATTGCCTTTAAAGCACAGTGGCCGTTTTAATGCAAGTTTGGAAGGTGCTATAGAAATGCACCATTAAGCAAGCCTGACTTGCTTTCAGTAATGAGTAATTGGTACTCAGTCTTCTGAAAGTGTTTATTCTTATTATGTTGCTTGGCTGAAACATACTACACTACTATTGAAGCACCAAGCAAACTCAATTACAGTTCTCCGCAATGCTGCTGGCAAGTATTGATCATTAAGGACCCCAAACACCCAGGTCATGCTCTCGTCTCGCTGTTGCAATCAGGTGGTACAGGAGCCTCAGGACTCACACCTCCAGGTTATTACCCCTCAGCCATCAGGCTCTTGAACCAGATGGGTAATTTCACTCAACATCACTTGTCCCATCACTAAACTGTTCCCACAACCTATGGACCCACTTTCAAGGACTTTTCCTCATGTTCTTGATATTTATTGCTTAATTATTTAGTATTGTTTCTTATTTTTGTAAAAAAAAATAAAACAATATGTTTTTTATGATTGTTGTCTTTTGCACTTTGGGTTGCCATCTGTCCTGTTGGGTGTAGTTTTTCCATTGACTTGTGTCTCTTGTATTTACCATGATTGTCCATACGAAAATGAATCTCAGGATTACATATGGTGACAGTTGACCTCCGATATTAAACTTACTTTGAACTTTGTTAATTCATGCTAGAGATCCAGCCACCAAGCCAACTGATATGCTTGAGATGAGGATATGCTGATAGGCACCTCTAATCAAAGCCTCACTGGTGGCAGAGGATGGAAATGAAACTGTCTTTCAGGAGGGTGAACACTAGCAAAGCAGCAGGCCCCAATGGAGTACTTGGCAAGGCTTTTTAAACTTGGGCTAACCAACTGGCTGGGGTATTCAAAGATGTTTTCAATCACTCATTGGTGCAGTCATGAGTTTCCACCTGTTTCAAAAGGGCAACAATTATACCAGCGCCCAAGAGCAAGGTGAGCTGCCTGAATAGCTATTGTCCAGCAGCACTCATGTCTACGGTGATTAAATGCTTTGTGGTTAGTCATGGCTACAATGGACTCCTGCCTCAGTAAGAACCTGGACCCCCTGCAATTCGCCTATCACCACAATAAGTCTATGGCAGACACAATCTCAATGGCTCTCCACACAGCCTTGGAACATCCGGACAATACAAATACCTATGTCAGGATGCTGTTTATTGACAATAGCTCAGTGTTCCTACACCATCATTCCCACAGTCCTGATCAAAAAGCAATAGAACCTGGGCCTCTGTACCTCCCTCTGCCAGAACACCCGTGACTGTAGGGCTAGGCATAGCCCAAATGTCATCTTTAAATTTGCTGATGATACAACCATTGTTGGCAGAATCTCAAAAGGTGATAAGACCATACAGGAATGAGATATACCAACTAGCTGAGTGGTGTCCTAGCAACGACTTTACACTCAACATCAGCACGACCAAAGAGCTGACTTCAGAAAGGGTAGAATGCAGGAACACAAACCAATCCACATGGAGGGATCAGAAGTAGAGAGAGTGAGCAGTTTCAACTTCCTGGGTGTCAATATCTCTGAGGACTTAAATTTGTCGCAACATATTAATGCAGCTATAAAAGCAGCAAGACAGTGGCTATATTTCATTAGGCCTTTCAGGAGATTTGGTTTGTCATATAAAACAATTGAAAACTTCTGCAGATGTACCTTGGAGAGCATTCTGACTGGCTGCATCACCATCTGGCATGGGAGAGTGGGAGCTACTGCACGGGATTGAAGTAAGTTACAGAAAGTTGTAAAATTAGTCAGCTCCATCGTGGGCACTAACATCTATAGTAACCAAGGAGAGGTGCCTCAGGAAGGCAGCGGCCATCATTAAGGATCTCCACCATCCAAGACATGCCATCTTCTCATTGTTACTGTCAGGAAGGAGATACATAAGCCTGAAGGCCCGCACTGAATGACTCAGGAACAGCTTCTTCCCCTCTGATCATCTGATTTTTTAAATGGAGCATAAACACTACCTCACTACTTTAAAAAAAAAAATTCTGTTTTTGAACTCCTTAACAAATTATTTAACGCGCGCACACACACACACAACACAGAAACTGAAAAGTTCATCTCTGTGCGACAGGAGAACCCACATCATAAAACAATAGTCTGTTTTATTATTTTGTACATTATTGCACATTGGTAAATTATTGTCTGTATTATTCTGTACTTTATTAGTTAAGTCATAGTTATTAGTTAAGTCTGCACATTATTAAGTACGGTTTTAGATGTTGCTGCTGTAAAAAAATAATTTTCCACTCGGGAACAATAAAGTACTTATTATATATACATATTTAATCACATACATATAAACACATACACACACATACATATATACACATTTACTGTAATTCAGTTTTTTTTTCTCTGTTTTCATTGTACTGCTGCCGCAAAGTTAACAAATTTCACAACATTTGCCAGTGATATTAAACCCAACTCTGATTCTGTATTTTGGATGCAGCTAAACGAGTGCCTTGTATTACACCTGTCTTTCACTGAGTTACACACTGACATAATAGTGCAACATTCCAGCAGGTGGCACTATCAACAGTACTACCAGTTCAGGGGTGGCCGAGCCTCGGGCTGGGGTCAGGCGTGGGCCGGGGTTGGACCGAGCTCAGGCCGGGTGCAGATGGAACAACTGCCATTCAAACAGCAAAACTTTGAAGTCCATCAAGCTACATGAAACTGCTAGATAATAGATTGAAAAGAAACTATTTTCTATCTACCAACAAGTAGGAAGTTGAAAGTACATTTATTATCAAAGTACATATAATACATACAGCTTTGTTTCCTTACAGGCAACCACAAAACAAAGAAAACTATTTTTAACAAAAAGACCAAACAGCCAATGTGTAAAAAAAACAAGAACAAATCGTCCCAACAATAGAAGGTAAACAAATAACATGCAGAACCAAAGTTAAAGAAAGTGAGTTCACAGCCAGGAGCCCATTAGTTGCAGGCCGCAGCCTCAGTTCAGCATAAGACAAGTAAACCTCACTGAGCAGTGAGCTGAATACCAGACCATGCCCGGCCTCCGGCCTGACAGACCTTTTCAATCTGGCCCAGCACTGAAATCAACCAAACCTCAACTCATTCCTTGTTCTCGGACCTGGGCACTGCCACTTTGACACTGTCTTGAGCCTCGAGCCCACTACCTTGATTTTGTGTATACCCAACCTTTCCAATGTGGCCCAATGCTTAAATCATAAAAACATTGGCTCATTCTTAGCTCTCAGGCCTGGGCGCTGCCACCTCAAATCTGTCTCACCTCACCACCGATCTGCCATTTCAAACCTGATCTAGGACCGCTCCAGCAGTGGCCATTCATTGGCTCGTTCCTCAGTCTCCCCACAGGCCCCGCTGCTTCAATTCAGCCTGTACACACCACATCACAAACGTTCTGCATCTTCAAGACTTCAACTCACAACAGATTGTAAAGGCAGTTCAAAAGCTCAGCTCCAAAAGGGAAGTTATAGGCTATCGACTACTGTGATGGTTTTCCAGAAAAAGTGTGATTAATAAAGTAGTCAGTAGTTTTACTTACTGCCTGTAAGTCATCACTGTGTTTCACCAGTGCCATCTCAAACAGCGGCCATGAAATTAGCAGACAACTGTAAAAGCCCACCTGGTTTCTGCCAGTCACCAGGGAAGGAAAGCTGCTGCCGTGCCCTCACTAAGTATACAGGTATCTGCAGGTCCACAGTAACTCTGAACTGTCACACCACTCAATTCATGACAAGGGCAATTAACACAGGTCCTGTCAGCCCCTGTGGGAATCTCATGCAGGTGTACAAACCTCACACTAAAATGGAGTTTGTCCTTTGTTCTAATTATGTTTTCTTTAAAAATTGTGTGTAATGTTTGTTTTTCTTGTGAAAGCACCTCTACTTCCTTCGGAGTTTGCAAAGATTTGGCATAGCATTTAAAACTGTTGGTAAACTTCTACGGATGGGAATGGTGAGAATACTGACTGGTTGCATCACAGCATGGTATGGAAATACCAATGCCCTTGAACAGAAATTGCTACAAAACATAGTGGATATGGCTCAGTCCATCACAGGTAAAGCCCTCCCCACCACTGAGCACATCTACACAGAGCTCTGTCACAGGAAAGCAGCATCACCAGGGACCACATCACCCAAGTCATGTTCTCTTCTTGCTGTTGTCATCAGGAAGATGACACAGGAGCCTCAGTACTCTCACCACCAGGTTCAGGACCACTTATTACCCCTTCAAACATCATGCTCCTGAACCAGAGGGGATAACTTCCCTCATCTCATTACTGAACTATTCCCACAATCTGGGGACTCACTTTCAAGGACTCTTCATCCCATGCTCTCAATATTTATTGCTTTTGTTTTTGCAGTTTGCCATCTTTTGCACATTGGCTGTTAATGCTGTTGGGTGCAGTCTTTCATTAATTCTGTTATAGTCATTGGATTTACTGTGTATACCCACAAGAAAACAAATCTCAGGGTTGTGCATGGTAACATATGTAATCTGATAATAAATTTACTTTGAATTTAAATCATTTACTGAGGATAAATAGCATGCCTTTCTGCACTGAATGAAGTCACGAGCTCAATAATATGCAGCATGAAATGATACGGCTTCCCATACCTTGGTCTCAATTCCTATCTTCATGATCGTACCCACAAAGGTGAGCACATCACTGATAATCAGCAGAACGTACCAACCATTGATAAACTCCAAGCGAGTGGTGCAGGACACATCCTTTTTGTGCTTCAGCTGGAAAAATTCCCTAAATTGCTGGATTAAAAGAAAAGAGGTTTAATGAATCCTTCAACATCCACAGTTTTAAATCTCTGGGCACCTCAGACTCACTGCCAATCTACGGTGACAGATATATACTGTACAGTGCTGCTGGAGTGGGTGAGGAAACAGTAGACATGCCAAGGGAGATGTTAACGTCTCAGGTCCTCAGCTGAGCACACACTTATTGCTACAGAACACTCCTGTTGTACAGAGAATTAACAATGAGACCATTGATAGGTCTGGAGAGAGAATCAAAGTCTTTTGCCCAGGATGAAAATGTCAAATACTGAAGGGGAAAGTTTAGGGATGATTTACAAGGCCAATTATTTTTATCTATGGAGAACAGTAGGTGTTTGGAATGGACTGCAAGGGAAGTGATAGAAGCAAACACAATACTAACGTTTAAGCAGCATCCAGATGGGTCCTGGAACAGACAGGAAAGGGAGGGATTTACAGCAGGCAGATCAGATTAGGTAAAATTAGCATCATGGTCAGTATAAACCTCGCGCGTGTAGGCCTGCCCCTGTACTGTTTTACATTCTTATCTGAGGGCTAAAGTTGGTTGGAGACTCAAACACCCATTGCCCTGTGTGAAATGGATCCAGTAACTGAATGTGAATGACAGCCACACTTTGCGGAGCACTGAAGGGATTGTTTTAGAGCTATACTTGATAGCTCTAAATCAGGTCATCAAAAACCAGACTCAGGGACTGCCCACCAACCTTAGCATGGCCTCACTGATAAAATACAAAGTTTAACTGTTAATTTTGCTATTCCCAGTATTTCTTCACCATAGCCCTTTATAATTCAAGGAAGACGTGTGTTTTTGTTATTCTAATTCTCTTTCAATAAAGACCAATACTTCTTGCATTCCCAGTTCTCAGCTTTCAGTTATTTCTGTTGAATGGCATCTGGATCCCTCTCAACACAAATGTCTAGCAATCTCAGAAAATGCATCTGTAGAGAATGAAACAGCTGCTGTTTTAACTGGGAAAAGAGGGAAACCAAATTTCAGACACCCATCAACTCAATTAGATCTCACCCTATCAAGAGAAAATCCAATTGTGTTCTATCCTTCACAGCTTTCTGTCCCTGGAACCCAACTTGTCTCTTTCCTGGGGCATGAAGAGGCCCTGATCTGAAATGACTGCTTCTGTTCCCACCAAAACTGCCTGAGTAGCTGAGCACTTCCAACCCTTTGCTTCAGATTTCTAACATCTACCAATTATTTTAATTTTCATTTATAGTGCATAACATCATCTTCCCATTATGTTCCATCTGACACGTCCTTAACCATTCACCAAGCCTAGTATATAAATAGGCCCATACTCCTATCAAGTTTTGTACCAGCAGCAAACCAAATGCTTCACCTAAACTATAGCTACTGACAATGAACACAGATGGAGCCACATCACCAGTCTCTTTGACGCACCATGGGTAACAGTTTAAACCCAGAAATGACCTGTTTATTCCACTGCATCCAGCTGACCAATTCACAATTCCTGTCAGTATTTCTGCAGAGAACATTCTGATTGCTTCCATCACCACCTGATATGGAGCAGCCAAAGCACACGATTGTAAGAGGCTTTTTAGAAGGTTAAAGACACAATCAGCTCCATGACAGACACAGGCCTCCTCACCAAAGTCATCTTCAAAAGACAATGCCTCAAGAAAACCACATCCATCATGAAGGACCCTCAACACCCTGGACATGCTCCCTTCTCATTGCTACCATCAGAGATAGTATTGGAGCTTGGAAGTTGTACAGTAACCTGAAGTCACACACTCAAAGTTAAGGAAGTTTCTTTACCTCTGTCATCAGATTTCTAAATGGAATGTGAATGTTACCTTGCTATTACTATTTCACAATACTTATTTTTAATTGCAACTTATAGTAGGTTGTTATGCTGCACTGTACTACTCGCCACAAAACAACAAATTGCACAACTTATGTCAATGACAATAACCTAATTCTGATATAGTGTCTCCCAAAACCATGCTGTAAGGTTTCACTATTAAGGCTAATGTAATGGCTTCTATGTGATGTTCCACTGCTAAGGAAATGGTTTCTCTGTAGCAGCAATGTTTGGTTATGGCTAGAGATAATGGGGCTTTGGAATGGAGGGGTTAGCCAATGAGGAAATATTGTTCTTTCTTGTGTGTCTGGAAGCCAGGTTTTTTTGCAGTCTTCCGCCAGGGAGCAATGGAAAGAGAGGACGCGAATGGAGAGAGTCGGAAGACCACCGGGCGGAGTGGACTGAGGAGCGAGAGTCCGAGGGCCAGCTACGCTTGGAGGTCGATAGTTGATGAATAGCCACATCAGTGAGCTCTAACGATGAGCAATAGACTTTTTCCTTAAAATGGGCCCTTTTACTTTTTATTTTCTTTACTAACCCTCTATCCAGATTAAGATTTATAAAGTTCAATCAATTAATTGCATATGGTGTACCGTCTGATATTTTGTGGTGCAGATTTGTAACCAGGCAACACATCATGCAGCATCCACACAAACGAGATTGCTGAGTTTGGCAGGGCCGGAAGTTGCTTTCCCCTAGACGAACACGTGCTGGCCGAGCCTGAGGGTTACACATGCATTCTCATTCTCTGAATTATACAGAATGGAAACAAACCCTTCAGCTCAACTGGTCCATGCCAGCCAAGGTTCTGTTTAATAATTTCTTGATGAAGGCACGTGAAAAGCTGAAACACACAATGGGTTCCCTTTCCTCTATTCTACTGGTTGCAACTCCACCAAAAATCTGACCATTTGACCCATCAAGTTTGCTCCACCAATTCTTCCAATCATCCCCACTCCCCTGCTTTCACCCCATACCCTTTGATGCCCTGGCTAATCAAGAACCTATCTATCTCTGCTTTAAATACACCCAATGACTTGACCTCCACAGCCGCTCGTGGCAACAAATTCCAGATTTACCACCCTCTGACTAAAGTAATTTCTCCGCATCTCAGTTCTAAAAGGACGTCCTTCAATCCTGAAGTTGTGCCCTCTTGTCCTAGAATCCCCTACATGGGAAATAACTTTGCCATATCTAATCCGTTCAGGCCTTTTAACATTCGGAATGTTTCTATGAAATCTCCCCTTATTCTCCTGAACTTCAGGGAATACAGCCGAAGAGCTGCCAGATGTTCCTCATACGGTAACCCTTTCATTCCTGGACTCATTCTTGTGAATGCTCTCTGAACCCTCTGCAATATCAGCATATCCCTTCTAAACTAAGGAGCCCAAAACTGCACACAATGCTCCAAGTGTTGTCTCACAAGTGCCTTAGAGCCTCAACATCACATCTCTGCTCTTATATTCTATACCCCTAGAAATGAACGCAAACAGTACATTCGCCTTCTTCACAACTGACTCCACTTAGAGGTCAACATTTAGGGTATCTTGCACAAGGCCTCCCAAGTTCCTTTGTATCTCTGCATTTTGAATCCTCTCCCCATGTAAATAATAGTCTGCTTGTTTATTTCTTCCACCAAAGTGCATGACCATACACTTTCCAACATTGTATTTCATTTGCCACTTCTTTGCCCATTCCCCTAAACTATCTAAGTCTCTCTGCAGGCTCTGTTTCTTCAACACTATCCATTCCTCCACATATCTTTGTATCATCGGCGAATTTAGCCATCAATCCATTAATACCGTAGTCCAAATCATTGACATGCATCGTAAAAAGCAGCGGTCGCAACACTGACCCCTGTGGGACTCCACTGGTAACTGGCGGCCAGCCAGAATAGGATCCCCCTTATTCCCACTGTTTATTGCTGACCAGCCAATGCTCCACCCACACTAGTAACTTCCCTGTAATTCCATAGACTCTTATCTTGCTCAGCAGCCTCATGTGTGGCACCTTATCAAAGGCCTTCTGAAAATCCAAGTACACCACATCTACAGCATCTCTTTTGTCTACTCTGCCCATCCTAAGTGTCCTGTTACAACTGTTGAAAGGGAATGAATGCAACTTTTCCCCTACTCATTCTGTGATTAGGCTAACTGGTATGCAAGCTCTTTCTCTTTCACTCATGTCATGGGTGGGGGTAGATTTGCTGCTTCTCATCCATGAGAAGTTTGGAAGATGACAACCAGTGTACCTACTATCTCTGCAGCTACCTTACAAAACCCTGAAATACAGATGACCCTTTGGATTTATCAGCTTTCATCCATCTCCACTAACGTTGGAAATGACATGACATGTGTACTCACAGCTTGCAGCTTGACTCCACGGATGATTGACCTCAAGCACAGAATAAAGGACGCCAGGCACAGCGCAATGATACAGATGTCGAATATCAGGAGGCCAGTCTCATTCCCACCTGGTATTTGGAGTGGAAAGAGATAAACAGGAGAAAAGAGAAATTAACCTCCAATTAAATATTTCCTCGTTCATAGACCCACTAAAACTACTTAAGAATGAATAGGACATTGGGATAGGAGTTGCCAAATAGTTTCGAACCAAGGTCAGTCGTATCCACTTGTATGGCCATTAGATGCCACAGCGTTAAGAGTAAACAGTTTTTAAATAGTCTTGAAGAAAGGTCTCCACCTGAAATGTCAACTGTTTGCTCATTTCCGTGGACGCTATCTGACTGCTAAGTTCCTCCAACATTTTGTGTTTTGCCTTGGTTCTCTAGTATCTGCAGAATTTCTTGCGTTTATAGTTTTTAAAATAGTGTCAGTTCTGTGTGTTTGTGTTCAAAAAGCAGTGATTATAGTCACTGATAGTTAGCTGGTGAGAAATGAGCAGTAAGACAATTCAGAACTGTTTTGCTTACTGTGGGTTCAAACATTCAGGTTTGGAGATACCAGATACAGCCAGGGGTGAAAATGAAACAATTTCACTACTTCAAAAAGTTAGGAAGTACAAAGAATTTAAAGGTACAACAATCAAATATTACAATGAAATGAATATTTGGAGGTCACAATCATTGAAAGCATTGTATGAAGGCAGTCCATTATCTGCACTCTGATTGTGCTGATTTTGTTCATTTACAGTCAAAAGAACATGGCAGTGTTCAGTGGATGAAATGCAGTCCCTAGCTGACTGTATTAAGGATCTGGACACACTTCCATCAAAAAACTATCAGGAACTAGTGCAGTTTTATAGTACTGTAGTGGTATTGGTAGTGTTCCAATTTGTTCTGTGTCTCAATTAAATACACAATTTGTTATTCAGATAAACGATAACTTATCTTGTTTTTTTTTTAAATTATGTCTTAACTGTTTCCATGAAACTACAGGTAATTGGCGTAGCCACTTAAATAGACCAAAATATAGTGGTCCCAACAGGTCTTAATTGCACATGACAAACAGCAGACCCAGTACCAAGCTCTGCAACACACCATTGCTCACAGAACTCCAATCCAAAAAGCAACCATCCAGTACCGCCAAGCCAATCTGGTGTCTAACTGGCTACCTTACCATCGATCCCATGTGCCCAAACGTTCCAGACCAGACTACTATGGAACAGTACAGCATAGGGACCTGCCATTCAGCCCACAATGCTGTGCAGAATTTAAACTAATGACACCCAGTTCCGTTAACCCCTTCTTCCATGCAGGACAAAGTCAATACAAGTCTAGTTGACAGTTTTTAAATGACAGCCTCCTATTTAGCAAAACTGATTAAAATCAAAGCACCAGTAAAGCCAGCACTCCAACCTCATCACAAGCCTTTACAGCACAGAGGCCGCCTTCTGGACTGTCATGCCTATGCCAACTCACAAAAGCCATCTCATCCCAGCAACAAATTCCTGACCCACCAGGCCCCATCCCTCCTCCCATGGTTTCCTGCTGAATTGGCTTCAAGCTCCACCACCCTTCCAAGTCCAGTAATACTGTAAATGGAGAGGCCACTTTCAGCAGTCAAGAGAGGAGCAGGGCCAACAAACAAATGAATCAAACACCAAGGAGGGGGTCCAAATCTGGAGGGAGTTGCATCATGCACTATAAGACATTCCCACTTTCTAAAGTATTCGCAAGTGCCTGCGCCCTAAGACTCTATGTTCACTCTTCCATCTTCACCTTATCTCACACCCTTCCAATGCAGTCCATGCTTAAGACTTGTTTGGCAGGTAAGAACTCCTGTTTTATCAGCAGAGTTTCAAACTTCCTCTGGGTCTATAAAAAGAGAAGCAGGCTCTACCAGAGCGATCATGTTAGAGTGGTCATTTGAAGAGGGGCTCTGTTTTAAGTGCTATGTTTGATGTCAACATGCTGCAGGTAGTAGGGTGATATTAGGAAAAGAAGAGGGATAGACATGCAGTGCAGGAGTCCTCTGAGGCCACTCTCCTGAAAAACTAGTATACAGTTTTGGATACTGTTGTGGGGGAGAATGGCAGTTCATTTCACAGGGAAGGGAAAGTAGGCATGATTACACAGATAGAAAACTCAATAGTTAGGGGGACAGAAAGGAGATCATATGGTTGCAAACGGGACTCAGGGATGGTGAGTTGTCTCCCTGGTTGCCTCTGAGCAGTTTCAAGGGGGTAAGCAATCAAAAGTAGATGTGCACGTTAGCACACACAATCAAGAAAGAGATAGAGTCCTGCAGAATGAATATAGGGAGTTAGGAGAGGAAAGGATAATAAGAGTAATAACCTCTGGATTACACACAGTACTATGGGCTAGTGAGAGGGGAAAAAAAAAAAAGGAGGATATGGAACTTGATTGCTTGGCTGAAGAGCTGGTGTAGGAGCAGGGGTGGACCTTTGAGATATCTTCTAGAACAGAGGTAACTTGCATCAGAGGGATGGGTTACACCTGAACTCCAAGGAGACCAATATCCTGGCAGGAAGATTTGCTCTTGTTGCAAGGGTGGGCAAGGGGGTGGGATCACGAGTATCAATAAGGCTGAGACACAATTCAATGACAGCAAGATCAGTAGACAGCACAGGCAGTAGTGAGGGGAAAAAAAACTGCTGAATTAAAATTACAGTTACTTCAATGTAAGAGAGCTGACATGCAAGGTAGATGAACTCAGGGCACGAATAGCTACCTTGGACTGGGATAAAGCCAATACAGAAACGTGGCTTAGGGACAGGAATGATGGCCGAGCTTTCCAGTGGACAGAGATGGAGAAAAAGAAGGGAGAGGTGCACTTCTGATTAAGGAGAAGATCACGGCAGTAGTACAAGATAAAACTACTGAAATCATCCACTAAAGCTTTTTGAATAGGTAGAAATAACAAGGGAACGAACACCTTGGTAGGATTGTATTGTAAGCCCCCTAATAGTCAATGGGAATTAGAGGAGCAAATATGCAGAGAGATCGCAGAGGATAGCAAGAATAATAGGGTGGTCATAGTAGGGGAAGTTATCTTTCCTAATATAGACTGAGACTGCCATTGTGCCAAGAGTTTAGACAGGTGAAACTTAGGTGTATTCCAGTAATTTTCCTTTGGCAATATATACAAGGATCTACCGGGGAGGGGGCAAAGCTTGACCTACTCTTAGATATAGGGCAGAAAAGTGACTGAGGTGTCAGTGGAGGAGCACTTTGGGATCAGTGAACATCGTTCTGTTAGTTATTAATTAGTTCTAAAAAGGAACACATCTAGTCCACGAGCTATAGTTCCAACATTAGCTTTAGTCTATTTTGAGAGTACTAACCAAGAACTTGCAAAAATTGGAGCAGAGTTTTGCAAAGGAACATCTGGCAGTGGGAAGGTTTCAAAATTTGCATGTTTCTGTTAAGAGTGAAGGGCAAAACTGACAGCAGTCGGGAACCCTGGATGATGAGAGATATTGAGGCTCTGGTCAAAGAGGAGAGAGGATTCATAGGTCAAATACAGGCATCGTCATTTACCTGTTACGCCACTGGCATTTAGGGCAGCAATGAAGGTCCTCTAATTCTGGCGGTGTTCAGAGCTTCCTTCAATGTGTTAGCAGCATCCTCCCAGTTTTCACTACTTCAGTTGTGCAAGTCCCAGGTGGAGACTCAGGGGTACTGTCACATTCAGATGTAGAATCATTCTTCATTGCTGTTTCCGTAACTATTTTGTTCTACCAGTCAGGATTGTTAACCCTGAGCTGAATCTCCCAAACCCAGAGAACCGGTGGACCACTCTACCCTTTGCTCTACCAAGAGTCAAGGCATAAAGCCCTGACTCCAGCCAACACAGCTCTCTGGGTCACTGAAGCATGCAAACCTCCAAACAACGACAAGATTGTGGCCCTCTTGGAGGAGATACAGGCACCAGGACCAAGTAAAACCCTGAAGTACAGAGGATGCAGAAGTGTACTTACTTTAGGAAATCAGAAGGCACGAAGAGGGCATGAAATAACTGTGGCAAAGCAAATTAAGAATCAAAGAGATTTAATGTATGTTAAGGGGAAAAAAAAAAAAGAGCAACTATAAAGATTATGGGGCCCCTCAAGGACTAAAGTCCTTGAGGGGCAGGGTCCTCAGTGAGTACTTCGCCTTTGTTTTTACCATGGAAGAGGACATGAGGGTTTTGGAAGTTAATGGCCAGATAGGTACATTGAAAGGAAATGATGGGGAAAATAGGTCAAACCTGGGCAAACGGAACTAGTTTAGCTGGGAAACTTGGTCAGCATGGACCAGTTGAGCCAAAGGGGCTGTTTCCATGTTGTATGACTAACCACAGCAAATGCACACCAGGTCTATTTGGCTTGCCCTTTCCAATCAGCCAGGCACCAAAACACTTGCAGCTGAAACAATGATTCACTTGCACCCACTTCCTTCCAATTTAATGTCTTGTAATTGGTGTTCACAGTATGGTCTCTTCTAAAAGCCAAACATCAATTAGATGATCAGTTTAAAGAACACCTCTACAACAGCAGCCTGACAATACAATTCTCCACCTCACTGAGCCTGTGTCTTTGCATCTGACGATATTATGACAGTGCACAATAAAATCCTACGAAATAACAATTCATCTTCCAACAAGATATACCACAGGGCTCAGTGTATGGTACTGAACTCTACAACTTCTGATACCAGTCTTTCCAGCATGTGCTAGAACTGGCCAGATGGGAGGCAAGGTCAGAATCTGCAACATTAACTCAGGTCTTGCTGTCTCATGGATGGCCTGACCTACCAGGTATCTCCAGCATTGTCTCTATTTTGTTACACCCTCCCTTGATGAAAATGTACCATGAGTAAGCCTTCATCACCCTCCCTCAGGCAATATCAGGCCATTTGTTCCAATTTATCTTGGCCTCTTTCATCACATCTTTCCTCTGCTCTTCACCTCTTTCCTTTGCCTGCAAAAGATTATTGATCTGAAACATTAACGCTATTACTTCCTCCACAGAACAGACCAGAGTATTTCCAATATTTTCTGGTTTTGTTCCATATTATCTTGTTATTATTTGGGGGAGTTTGGAAGGTGGATTAGTACATTAAAACTGTCTTTGCACAAAGACTTCGACCACTTTGGGATGTCTTGAAAATGATCTTCTAAACTGTCCTTCTTCCAAATCCCAATCATGACAGGAGGGTATATTATGAAAAGGCTCCAGCAAAGAAAAGCAGTATTGATAGTGGCATCTGGTGGCTACCTTTGGAAATACCATGTTGGGCAGACACTGCCTCAAGATAAATCTGCTTTAACAGCTGACATCACAAAAATCACACAATGGTGACCAGGTCATATTGTTGTTACCCATGGGTCAGCTTCTCAGAACAAGGGCACAACACCCTTCGCAAAGGCAATTAATTCACTGTTCAGCTACTGGGCCCATTCACAGTGAATGTGGCTCTCTAGCCAGTTTTCAGTTATCTAATATACAAGTCTTCTTGGAAGGAAAGTCACAGATAGCATGAAATCATTTTTAAGCAGCCTCATCATAGTATGGGGGTGGGAGTGGGAGTGGAGTTGGGGGGTTAACTTAATCATCGTGAGCAGAAGCCATGTGGCCAGAGAACCAGAGGATTACAAAGCAGACAGCAGCTTTTCAGTCCATTGTAACTATACCAGGGCATTCCCACATTACTCCCACTTCCCATCATCCCCAAGGCCCAAATATCACCCCACTTGCCCAGGGGAAAAAAAACTTGTCCATCTCCCCCACCCTTCAACACATCAGCCCATACCAGTTGCACTGCCCACACTCCTCTGCCACCCCTCCCCCAGTGGCTCTGTACCAGTACACCTGCCCGCACTACTCTCCCATAGCTTTCACTGTCCACAACCCTGTATCAATCCCACTGCCCCATACACTCCCA
Organism: Mobula birostris; assembly: GCF_030028105.1. NCBI lineage: Eukaryota > Metazoa > Chordata > Chondrichthyes > Myliobatiformes > Myliobatidae > Mobula > Mobula birostris. The sequence continues at coordinate 17,657,887 of NC_092401.1, forward strand.
TAGCACTGTATTATGTTTGAATTAAATACAATTACACACACCAACTCCAAAACAGTTCTGTTGCTTCATCCTTTGACTGTATCCCAATCTTAACATCTCACCAATTTTGCTGTCTGCCTGACTCAACACCAGAGCCCTGAGCCAATCCTAATCTAATCTCAATGCTTTATTCACCCCACTGATTGAGGCGAACCATCAGTGTACAGATCTGTGGTTACAATGGTGTCTGTTGTGTACGCTCACCATATCCATAAATACTGGGCTCTGTACATTCATTGATGACCACTTCATTGTCCAGATTAATCTTTATCCGACCACTGTGTGCCTTGTTATCAAACAGGATCTGCAATTAAATTGAAATCTGTTACACCCTCATTACTCCTGAAGGTCATGTCCCCTTCCCTCTTAGATAGCAAACCCCATCTTCCCAAAGCTCCTGTGCAAGCTGGGGGTGGGGTTTGGGAGTTGGGGTGCAGTTTGCAGCTAACTACCATTGTCATCACACACACTTTCCAGTAGGGGAATAGTTGGTCAGAGAGGGGTGTGAGGTGGGGGACTGCCTTGGGTAGGACAGAGAAGGTTGCAGGGTGAGTTGTTGACTGGGTCCCTCCTACACAGCTTGTACCAGCTAACAACCTACAAGATGAGAATCTACCCCACAGCCAGCCCAGGGAATTGGTCAGTCCAAATCAGCCTGCACGGCTGCCCATCAAAATGCAGGAGACAAAATAACAACCTGCTGCATAGAAGCCACTAGCAAGCCTGTTGTTGGGAGGCAAGTGCCTCAGAGAGGGAGTATGGCCGGAGACACGAGTGGAGCAGCTGGATCAGATTCAGGTTGTTGCTGTCTTACAATTCATGGAATTTGGTGTGATGCGGCAGCAACAGAATGGCATGACCAGCATTTACTTCCTTATCCCAAATAATAGTAGTGAACCACTTCCCTAACCCACTACCAGGGCATGAAGATGCTCCCTTACTCCATTAATTTTGGAGCCCCAAAATTCTGATCAGAAACCATGAAAAAAAATAATTTGCTAGTCCAGCCTGATTAAAGCCTGATTTATACTTGTGTGTACGGGCTACACCGTAGGCCTGATTTATACTTTTGCGTACCCCTACGCCGTAGCGAGCATGCGTAGTTGTGTCTGCGTCGCTCTGCAATTCACCGCCAAAACGCTAGTTGGCGGTGGGGTTTCTATGCCACTGTGTTGAGTTTCTTCATGAGAGACATGGATGAGGAAATGCATTTCAAATATTTTCCGATGTCTGCAGGTAGATTTGACGATTTGGTTCATCGTCTCCAACCATTTAATTCGCATCAGTGTACAGACAAGGCGGAGAAAAGCAACCGGAAATGTGTAGGAGGAAATGCAACGCTACCAAACGGACCAATCACAGTTGTTGCGGTCTGCGTCACCACGACACTTGAGTTATTTTTTTGGGGAGGTGCACATCACCCTACAGTGTAGGGTACGGCGTAGGGTACGTGGTACCTACGGCGGACATTTGACGCAGAAGTATAAATTGGGCTTAAGGGTCTTGCCATTAATTGTACATTGTCTCTTCACACATGATCTTTCAAAGTGAAGTGCCTAATTTATATCCACATTAACCTCCACCTGCCATTTCTCTGCTCATATCCTCAACTGATCCAGATTCCATCGTATCATTGGCAATCTTTAAAACTATCCACAGTGCACACACTCTGTACTGTCTACGAACATACCAATCCACCCTTCTATGTTTTCATCCAAGTTTTTATATTCATCAGAAACAGCAGAAGTCCTAGTACAGGCCCCTGTAGAACACACTAGTCACAGACCTGTAGCCAGAAGTACCACAGACCACTACCATCTACGTCTTATAGTTAAGCCAATTCTGAATCCAAACGGTCAAGTTACTGTGGTCCCATGCATCTCATTTTTCTGGATAAGACTACCATGAGGAGCCTTATGAAAAGCCTTAATGAAAACTATGAAGTCAAACATCCACAGCTCTACCTTTATCAGTCACCTACAACTTACTCAAAAAATTCAATTAAGTTAGGAAGACATGAATTGCCCATAACAAAGCCAGGCTCACTGTCCCTAATTAAGCCATGGTGTTCCAAATTCTTAAATTATATCCTTATGGGACCTCTCAAATAGCTTTCCTACCACTGATGTGACACTTAGCAGTCTATAGAATCCTATTTCACATTAGCTTCCCACTATTCCACTGGGACCTCCCCTGGAGCTAGTGAGGATATGAAGACCTTGTGCAAGGTCCCAGTTATCTCATCATCTGCCACTCTCAATAATCAAGGTACATCCCACCAAGCCTGAGGACTCATCCACTCAATGATCTTCGTGACGCCAACACTACTACTTCCTTAACCTCTTAATGCCATAAAATATTACCAAACTACACACAGATCTCATTTGTTACTCATTTAGGATCTCACCTCTGTCTCCAAATACATCTGCCCTTCTCTATCCTTAAGTGGTCCCACCCTCTCCCAAAGTTATTATATTGCTCTTAATGTAGGTCTAGATTCCTCAATAATTTTGGTGTAGATTTCTATATTATTTATCTGAAAAGCAAATACTTGGCCTTCCAATTATTAATTAAAAACAGCTCAACATTAAACTCCCGCATTAGAGAGAAAAATAAATAAGCAAAATTAAAAATAATCAGCACTTACTATAATATGAAATGTGTAGCAATCTGGAATTTCGTGGTTGATGATCGTCTGAATGTTAATGGCCTTCAGTTTAAATGTTATGGTAATATCTATAAGCCTAAAAACACAAACAGATCAGATTTAAGAGATTGCCTCTGCAAATCTTCTTTTCCCTTTTCACTCATTGCGATTAATTTTTCCAGTGATGACATGAACCAGCTAGCAAGACAAAGCTAATCCACAGTCTGAGCACTTAACCAATTGATTCAAGGCAGGGTCAGATATTCACAACGGTTGAAGTGCACATAGAAGCAACCCACCCACAACCAAAGCCACTGAGGATCAGAATTAGACTTGGCAACAATACTGATGTAATGGAATGGCTTGAGACACAGACAAAGCAACTATGGAATTGCAACCGTGGAAAGTGCCTCATGCAAAGATGGTAAGAGGCAGATTCAGGAGTAGCTTTCAAAAGGAAGTGTTGGGAGTGGTGAAGTGGGGTAGGAAATAGGGTCCTGGAAACTGTACAGGAAAATAGGAGTACTGAATAGTTCTTTCAAAGCACTGCACAAAGGGATGAATGGCCTCCTCCTGTGCCAGATACAGCATTTACCATTGCAGCTGGTACCAACAGGAACAAAGCAGAGTAACAATAACTCTCCCCATACTGTCAATTCTGTGCTACTTTTGTAATCTCACTTTGAGGCATTGACTCACATACATCCATTGACCACTCAACCAGATGTCCAAATTCCTCAAAGACAAAACCATGGAAATAACAATGTCAAAGTATAGCAATTCTCAGGTGACTGCAAGATGAAAACATTATGAATCATAGGCGACTTCTCCCTACTTGACTAGGAATGGATGCTAATTTTAGTACCTCAACAGAAACAAACAAGTGCTCTTGTGGAATAGTCACAAGAGGTTATGTCATCTCTTCAATGAGGCATTAGTGAACTTAAAAATCAGTTAAGCAAAACAAACCCTCCCAAGTATCTTAATTTCCATACAAGGATCACATTGTCAGAAAGCCAAATTTGTTCAGACCTTTTTTTTTCTCTCTATAGTACACGTGGTATGACACAAAAATTACACCTGGATTGCATAAGCATCAACTTGCCTTTGAGGATTCCATATGAGACAACTTGCATTAAACATCAACTTGTCATAAAATGCTTATTGCCACTCCTCTGACAATATTTAACTCCAAGCAGATATCCCAAAACTGGGACAAAAAAATTACTGTACAAGACTTTAGAGACCACATTTGGAACAGTGTAGTTCTAGTCACCCAACATAGGAAGGAGATTATTAAGCTTGAAATGGTGCAGAGGGGAGAGGGGGGGGAAAAAATAACAAGGATTATTATCAGGAATGGAGGGCTTGGGACTTTATTTCCCTTAGAGCGAAGGAGACCGTGGTGTGACATGACAGGTATATAAAATCAGGAGGGGCATAAATATTGTCTTTTTGCTCAGGGTAATTGAATCTAAAACAAGGCAGCATATATTTAAGGTAAGAAAAAAAACAAATTTAAAATTGACCTGATAAGTAAGTTTTTGCACACAGATTGTTTTGGTATATGAAATGAGCTGCCAAAGGAAGCTGTACAGATTGGTACAATTACAATTGTTAAAAGACATTTGGACAGGTCTACCATTGGTAGACAACTAGTTGACATTGATGAGTTGGGTCAAAGGGCATGTTTTCCTGCTCTATAATTCATAATGAAGTACTGTCTTCAGCAGCAAAGTGAAGTAGAGAGGAAATCCAGAAGTTATTGGTTTGAGGCACAGAAATGTAAAACCATTAACATTTCAGAATGTTGTTAGGGTTGGAGGAGATTTATAGAATAAGGACGTAGCAACATTACAGGAGGGATTTGGGAATAATGGTTACAATACCAAGGCAGTGTATTACTTCAGAATGAGAGCACATGAAAAGCCTTTTGGCTCAACTGATCCACGCCAAACAAGATTCCCACCCAAGCTTGTTCCATCCGCCAGAATTTGACCTACAACCTTCTAAACTGTTCCTATCCATCCATCCTTCTTCACCACCATCCACCAGGGACTCCTTTCATGGGACTACGTACCCCTTTCATGGGACCATGTACCCCCATACGAAGTTGATCGAAATCTCCCTGTAGTTTTTGATAATGTACTTCATTGTCCACTATTCTATATATTTTCAAGTAATCTCCAAATGATGACTTTTTACATTCTCGATCATACCCTTGATATAACAAGTGGCCCAGCATTGGCCCCAGGGGCCACTGATCACAGGTCTCCAATCCAGGAAACCACCTGACACAACTCCCTCTGCCTTTGGCACGGTTCCATATGGAAACAGCTCTCCATGGATTCCAGATCAGCCTTCCATGTGGAACTTCATCAAAAGCTTTGCTGAAGTCCTCAAAGACCACATCTACCACCTACTCTCATTAATATTCTTGGTCACACTAGAAAAACACAATCAAGTTCATAAAACAGGCACAAAGCCATGATGATTATTACTAATCAACCACTGTCCTTCCAAAGGATGTATCTCTTATCCCTTAGTATTTACTCCAATAACTTGCCTGCCACACAGGTTCGACTTGGTGGTCTATACCTTCCAAACTTTCTTTTCCATCCATCTTAAGCATCGTCTACCAGCACCTTACCCATGGCTAATGATGCAAATCTCTCACTCAGGGCTCCCACAATTATCTCCATAGCCTCTCACGGTGTTTTTGGATATATCTGATCAGGCTGTGGATATTTATCATCTTTCATATCATTCAAGACATTCAGCACATTCTCAATTGTAAATGCGGACTCATCCAAGAACTCCAATAATTTTTCTTAGTTCAAAAGTCTTCACCCCTTTCTCCATACAGGAGAAATGTTCATTGATTCGTCCAGTTCTGCAGCTCCATACAGAAGTCTTTGAGGATCCCTATTCTCTCCCCGTTGCTCTTTTTCTCAGAATATACATAAAATTTCTTTGGAATTTTCTTAATCTTCTCTGCCAAAGATATTCCATTTCCTCCTCTATGCCCTTCTGATATTCTTTTTCAGTACACTCCTTTATCCCCTATAGTTCTCCAGGGATTCACCTGCCTGTACCTGACCCATTCTTTCTCATTTCCCCTGGCCAGGACCTCATTATCTCTCATCACCCAGGGTTCCTGACTCCTACCAGCATTACCCTTCACTTACAGGAACATGCAAACCTTTAGCTCTCACTAACTCACCTTTAAAACCCTACTTGCCAGAGGCCCTTTTGCCTGTAATTAACCTACTCCAACCAACCCTTGCAAGTTCCTGACTCATACCATCAACAAGTAATCAACAGGTGCTAATGCAGTAAGTGGACAGATGCTGGTTTTGTGAGAAGGGTCACACAGTGTTCACTAATTCCACGGGGGTGGGGGGGGGGGGGGTTAATATAGAAATATTGGACCAGCTCAGATTTCCTGGCAAAAAACACAGCTATAAAGGTGTGTTACTCTTCTGCCTCTGCAGAAGGTGCCCCCAACACTTGCTCTCCGAGCTAGTCACCTCCTCCAATTGGGTCTCACTCAGGGCTGCAACATCCATATAAGGGTCTGAGCTCCTGGCTCAGTGAAGCATCAAAGAAGTCTGTTGTTCCTGGGAAGATCCATGAGGGTCCTGCTATTCCAGCGCAAAAAAGTTCAGATTGTGAAGTTACCTGGATAAAATGTATTTTAATGTGCATACTTACTATATACCAAATACTATACAGACCAATATTGGTATCTGTTGGACAGATCATTGCCTAATCCACTTACTTTCATCACCTGTTCCCAAGACACCAGTATCAGTAAGGCTGCTGCAAGAAAATCAGTGAAATTTTTAAGGATTTCACAAAGCTGGCTGTTCTCAAGACAGCCCATCAGGGACAACCTTTTATCTCTCAGTTAATAGGAACCACGGTAACCATACCTTAAGCTATCTTAGAATCAACAGAGTTAACATCCATCAAGAGATTCTTGGCTTTTCTCCCAAGAAACAACAGGTTTGATGACAACAACCAGGTGATGTGGGAGTTAATTGACTGTAAACAGAAACCATTCATATATTGGAAGTTTTTCCATGCTTCATTTGAAAACATTTCTACAGACACTGAAAGCTGTGAGTCAGCAGGATATCTGTAACCTAAGAACAGGAGGTCCAAAATCCTGCAGACATGCATGAGTTCTTCGGCGCTGATAATGCCACGTCTCCAGTGCAGACAGCCGAGAATACTTCTCACAAAAGTAACGATAAAACAGAAACACATTACCGTGCCAACCCATCTGGGTCAATATATTCCCATCAAGACAGCAAACAATCCTGTTCATATTAAACAAACTCAATTCCAAACAACCACCATGTACTTATTCACTTACCCAAACCGTGACTACTTCACTTTTGACCATAATCCAGGAATCTTTAAAGAAATTGTACTGCACTGAGAATACATGCACATCATGGCTTCCTCCTGCATTTGTTGCACTGTATCTAACAGCCAGCAGCTCCACTTTGTCCATTTGTAGCTCACAAAACTGTGCCATTCCTACACTAATTTTTTTAGATTATGAATTATTGTCATTTAGTAATGCATACATTAAGAAATGATACATTACTATTTCTTAATTTTCCCTGTAACTTACTCTCCCAAACCCTCATCAATTCTCCTCAAACTGTACCACTCACATACACATTGGGAACAATTTACGCCAGCCAAATAACCTGCCAATAAACACTTCTTTGTGATATGGGAGGCAACTGGAGCACCTGAGGAAAAGCACATAGTCAAAGGAAAACACGTAAACCAGACAGACTATACAGGAGTCTGGGATTGAACCCAGGTCTTTGGATGTGGCTCTATCATTTCTTCCACTAGATATGGGCTCCACCTCCAACATCTCAATATCTTTTCAAGAATGCAGAGAACGACATTGCATAATACATACTAAGCTTTTAAAGCTTTCACATTAGAGATTTCATATATTCAAATTAACCAGTCAAACTGGATCAGTAAAAATTGTATTTTAAAATGAAGATGACATTACTTGTAGAATTTCAGTGAGATGTTCTTGTACGTCTGTTTCTCTGTGGGGCTCACACTCACACATTCTGGAAGAAGAAGAGGTAGAGTTACCTTGAAGAACAGAACAAGCCAGGAATTACACACCCAGCTCTGTATATTGCTGGTCATTTAATATTTGCCTGCTGAAGTTTAAGGTTACAAAATCGAAGCAAAACATTGACTTGAACAACTAGGTACTCAGGTAAATGAGCGGCTAGCTTCTTGGGTACTGTTATGAAATAGAATTCTTCATTCTCAACGTAACCCCATTCCCCAGCATTTTGAGTTGGACTTCTAGCATTCTAATGTGATACCATTTAACCAGTTACCTGCTTTTCTTACACGAGTAGCTGATCTGGGGGTTTTGTGACAATTTGAACACCAATTGTTATTCACTTGGCCACACTTAATGACAAAAGTCAACATTCCCTCCGACCTCCCCCTCTGAGGCAAAAAGTTCTGTCCTCAGTAAGGACCTTACCTTTGTCCCCCTTTGCTCACACCTCAGTGTGTTCTGTGCCCACCATGACCCTCAGCAGTTTTTCTGTCACCTCCATCAATGAGCCCACTTCTTTGGCAAGGATTCCCCACCCCACACCAATGACCTCCTCTCTCATTTCCAACATTTGTCCTCTTCTTAAGGCACCCACTCTGGTTCTCTGCCTGCTCTGGATCTTTTCATCTCTAATTGCTGACATCAGCACTCCTCTCTCCTCCTTGAACTCCCTCTGAACACATTGTTCTCCACTCTCTTCACCTCACCATCAAATCAACAGACAGTGTGGCAGACTGAGCTCTACCTTGCTGAGGTCAGACAGCAATTCTGATATCTCTCTTACTTAAAAGGACCCCTTTTCAGACCATCAAGATGTCCTGCACCTCATCAACTCTGGGTATCTCCCATCCATTGCAAAAAGCTTAGTTCCTTTACCTCATACTGCTTGTTTTCCTTCTTATCCAAAATCCACAAACCTGACTGTCCAGATAGGCCCATTGATTCTGCCTGCTCCTGCCCCAGTGAACTTGCGTCCACATGTCTCATGTCCATTCAATCCCCCTTGGTTCAGTCCCTTCTCACCTACATCTGTGACACCACAAACTCTCAATCTCAACAACTTTCAATTCCCTGGTATTGATCTGCTCATTTTCACCATACAATTCTATCCTCCACCAAGAAAGCATTAAAGTTCTCCACTTCCTTCTTGACAACAGACCTGATCAGTTCCCCTCCACCACCACCCTCCTCCTTCTGGCAGAACTGGGCCTGACACTCAACAATTTCTCCTTTGCTTTCTCCCACATTCTCCAAACTCAAGGTATAGCCATGGGCCCCAGCTTGGTCTGGCTTTTTGTTGTCCATGTTAAACAGTTCTTCACCGGTAATGATCCCCAACTTTTCTGCGCTACACTGATGACTACATTAGTGCTGAACAAATCAGTGCTGAATAAATTCTTCTTGGGCTTCAAGCTGGGTACCTGGATTGAAGTCAGAGAAGAGATAATTCGTCATATACACCGGGAAAGCACTAGATCCTTTTGCACCCATGCTGAGCTCGCCAATTTCATCAACTTTGCCTCCAGCCTCCAACTTCCAACCTGCCCTTAAATTCATTTGGTCCATTTTTGACCCCTCTCCCCCCTTTCTTGATCTCAGTTTCTCCATCTCTGGAGACAAACTGTCTACCGCATCATTTATAAACATACCGATTCCCACAATTATCCTGTCTATCTCACCCCATCTCCTGAAAATTCCCCTTTTCTCAGTTTCTTAGTCTCCGCCACATCTGTTCCAAGGATTAGGATTTCCTTTCCAAGACATCAGGGATGCTCTCTTTCAAAGAACGGGGCTTCCCTTCCTTCACTATTGATGCTACCCTCACCTGCACTGCCTCCATTTCCCTGACATCCACACTCCCTCATGTTCTTGCTGCCTTAACAGGGATAGAGTTCCTCTTGTCACCTGCTGTCACCCCATGAGCCTCCACACCCAACACATCATTCTTCTCAACTTTTAACAGGATCCTACCACCAAACATGTCGTTACTTCACCCCCCACTCTCCACTGAGATTGTTCCCACCGTGATTCCCTTGTCCATTTGTCCCTCCCCACTAATCTCCCTCCTGCACTTATCCCTGAAAGCAGCAGAAATGCTTCACCTGTCTATTCACCTCCTCGCTGCCTCTAAACAGTCCATCCAGGTGAGATAACACATCACCTGCAAATCTGTTGGAGCTATCCATTGTGTCTGGTGCTCCTGATGCGGCCTCTTGTACACTGCTTTGTTAAGCACCTCCACTGCATCCTTGAAAAGCTGTGCCGATCAGCTAGCAGCAGTGTTCAAGGATATGTTTAATCTCTCAAAAAGAGTGACAATCATACCAATGCCCAAGAAGAGCAGGGTGAGCTGCCTCAGTGATTATTGCTCAGTTGTACTCACATCTACTGTGATGAAGTGCTTCAAGAGGTTGGTCATAGGCAGAATCAACTTCTACCCAAGTAAGGACCTGAACGCTGCGATTTACCATGGCCACAATATTCTACAGCAGATGCAATTGCAGCCTCGAATCACCTGGACACGGCAATACCTACGTCAGGCTGCTGTTTGTTGATTACAACTCAGTATCATATCTTCAGTAGTAATCAACAAGCTCCAAAATCTGGGCCTCTGTACCTCCCTCTACAATTGGATCTTTGGCTTTCTTATTGGGAGACTATAGTCAGTGTGGATCAGAAATAACATCTGTTCCTTGCTGACGATCAACACCAGCACACCACCAGGATGTCTGTTCAGCCCACTGCTCTATTCTTTCTACACCCATGACCATTTGGCTAAACACAATTCAGACAGCATCTATAAATCAACCAATAACACAACTGCTGGCAGAATATAAAACAGTGAGAAGTAGGTGTACAGGAGCAAGATAGATCAGCTGGTCAAGTGGTATCACAGTAACAACTTTGCACTCAACGTCAGTAAGACCAAGGAACTGATTGTGGACTTCAGGAAGGGCAAGTCAAGAGAACATGCACCAGTCCTCATCAAGGGACTAGCAGTGGAAAGGGCGAGCAGTTTCAAGTTCTGGGGTGTCAACATCTCTAAAGATCCATCCTGGCCCCAACATATTGATGTAATTACAAAGAAGGCACAACAGCAGATATATTTCATTAAATTTGAGGACACTTGGTAAGCCACCAAAGACTAGTAAATTTCTACAGATGTACCATGCATCACCATCTGGTACAGCAAAGCCACCACACAGAATCAGAAAAGGCTACAGAAAGTTGCAAACTCAGCCACCTCCATCATGGACACTAGCCTCCCCAGCTACCACTGAGGTGGTGGTTTAGGAACCTGAAGACACACTTTCAACATTTTAGGAACAGCTTCTTCAGCACCATCAGCAGTTTTGGATAATGAACCCACGTACACAATCTCACTATTTTCTTTTCTTTTTGCTCTCTTATGTCAATAATTATATACACTGGATTCCAGTTAAATAGGCCATCGGTTAATCAGTGCAGCCACTTTTTTGGGACCACTCTTAAAGAACAAAAATCAATCAAGAAAATTGCTGGCATCCCATTCCTTTATTTGGAACACTTATGCTGCTTAATTGGGACAGAAAACTCTTGACAAAGAGTTTTTAACTAGCACCAGTCATGTGCACTAGCACTGCTGTTTGATACAACGCCATGTTTCAGGCGAGTAGCTTTTAAAGTAGCGCCAGTTGTGTGGGTTTGTGTTCAAAAAGCAGTGATTTTTGTCACTTTTGGTGAGAAATGAGCAGTAAGGCAATTCAGAACCATTTCACTCACTGCAGTTTCAAGCATAGAAGCTTGGAGGTGTGAGGAATGGCTGGGAGTGAAAATGAAATTATTGCATTATTTCAAGTTAGAAGCTGCTAAGAATTTGAAAGTATCGACAATCATCTTGAATGTGGCAATGAAAATGAAGACTTAGAGGATGCAATCGTTGAAAGTATTGTTATGAAGACAGCCATTATCTAGCTGCACAAGGCGTCTGCACTGATTTTGTTAGTTTACGATCTAACGAATGCGACGGGGATTTAATTCTTCAGTCAATAAGTATTAACTAATACAGTTTTATAACATTGCAGTAGTATTGATAGTATTCCAACTTGTTCTGCATTTTGGAAAAGATTCTTAGAGATGATCTATAGGCATTTAGAGAATCGTGGTCTGATCAGGGACAGTCAGCATGGCTTTGTGAAGGGCAGATCGTGTCTAACAAGCCTGATAGAGTTCTTTGAGGTGGTGACCAGGCATATAGATGAGGGTAGTGCAGTGGATGTGATCTATATGGATTTTAGTAAGGCATTTGACAAGGTTCCACATGGTAGGCTTATTCAGAAAGTTAGAAGGCATGGGATCCAGGGAAGTTTGGCCAGGTGGATTCAAAATCGGCTTGCCTGCAGAAGGCAGAGGGTCGTGGTGGAGGGAGTACATTCAGATTGGAGGATTGTGACTAGTGGTGTCCCACAAGGATCTGTTCTGGGACCTCTACTTTTCGTGATTTTTATTAACGACCTGGATGTGGGGGTAGAAGGGGGGGTTGGCAAGTTCGCAGACAACACAAAGGTTGGTGGTGTTGTAGATAGTGTACAGGATTGTCAAAGATTGCAGAGACACATTAATAGGATGCAGAAGTGGGCTGAGAAGTGGCAGATGGAGTTCAACCCGGAGAAGTGTGAGGTGGTACACTTTGGAAGGACAAACTCCAAGGCAGAGTACAAAGTAAATGGCAGGATACTTGGTAGTGTGGAGGAGCAGAGGGATCTCGGGGTACATGTCCACAGATCCCTGAAAGTTGCCTCACAGGTGGATAGGATAGTTAAGAAAGCTTATGGGGTGTTAGCTTTCATAAGTCGAGGGATAGAGTTTAAGAGTCGCGATGTAATGATGCAGCTCTATAAAACTCTGGTTAGGCCACACTTGGAGTACTGTGTCCAGTTCTGGTCACCTCACTATAGGAAGGATGTGGAAGCATTGGAAAGGGTACAGAGGAGATTTACCAGGATGCTGTCTGGTTTAGAAAGTATGCATTATGATCAGAGATTAAGGGAGCTAGGGCTTTACTCTTTGGAGAGGAGGAGGATGAGAGGAGACATGATAGAGGTGTACAAGATAATAAGAGGAATAGATAGAGTGGATAGCCAGCGCCTCTTCCCCAGGGCACCACTGCTCAATACGAGAGGACATGGCTTTAAGGTAAGGGGTGGGAAGTTCAAGGGGGATATTAGAGGAAGGTTTTTTTACTCAGAGAGTGGTTGGTGCGCAGAATGCACTGCATGAGTCAGTGGTGGAGGCAGATACACTAGTGAAGTTTAAGAGACTACTAGACAGGTATATGGAGGAATTTAAGGTGGGGGCTTATATGGGAGGCAGGGTTTGAGGGTCAGCACAACATTGTGGGCCGAAGGGCCTGTACTGTTCTATGTTCTATTTCATTTAAACATATAATGTGTACTCAATTGGTCTTTTTTTTTTTTTTAAATACTTTTTTTTTAACCTTTTCTATGAAACTTCAGCTGATTCAGGCAGTTACTCACTTAGGCCACAATGATCCCAATTAACTAGAATCCACTATTTCTTAAAGTCATTTATAATTTTATTTTTTATTTTTTTTTTTTTTTTATAAATGTATTATGTACTGCTGCCAGTGATATTAAACCCAATTCAGTTTCTAATTTTTCTTTTAGGGTTCAGGTGTCATTGGCAAGGCTAGTGTTTATTGCCCTTCACTGATCGAACTCAGTGGTTTTCAGAGGGCAAGAGTCAACCACACTGACCGGCGGGCTAGTCACAACTAGGCCAGGCAGGATCAGCATGGATGATTACTTGCTCTGAAAGATGCCATTGAACTAGATAGGTTTTTAACAACTTCATTAAAAATCTTTGGAATTGTGGACCCAAGAGAGCTCTGAAAATATCCAACAAGGAGATCATTAGATTTTTAGATATGGAAGAAATCAAGGATGGAGCTGAAGTCAAGGCCATGATCTTACTGAATCACTGAGCAGGTTGAGGAGAGGAGAGGCCATTTCCTGGTTCTGTTTTGTATTATATATGGAGCACAGTGATCAGTATAGGACTATAATACATCCAGAAATGGAAAGCCACAACAACACTTGAGAAACAACATTTCTGAATCAGAGCAATTTCCTGTACTCCACAAAAGGAACACAATCACCCTTCCATCATTCCCATAGCATAGCTCAAGAACAGCTTTTGTCCTGCTGTTGTAAATATTCCTTTTGTATGAAGGTGAACTCTTGATCTCACCACCTACCATGGCCTATGCACTTTGTTGTCTACCTACACTGCACTCTGTCACTATAACAGTATTCTGCATTCTCCCTGTACTGCACCAAGGTACACATTTGAAGTGGTCTGCAAAACATTCTTTATACTGTATCTCAGTACATGTGAGAATTACAAGCTTCAGTGCATTCTGCAGAATGAACTAGATGCACTGATGACACCTTTCAAATACTTGACTTTTGAACTCCACTGGGGTGAACAAATAGAGCAATGTCAGAGGACCACCGAATCCAGCATCTACTGAGCTCCATGCCATTGCTGCTTGGACATCTCTATATTCTCACCATTACTGGATGCAAAATTCCAGGACACCTTAACAGAAAGAGAACACTCACCCAACTTTTCATCTGTCATATAGTCAGAAGACTGAATGGAGTGAGAGGAATAGACAAGAAATAGTGATGCTGCCAGAATCACCCACTTCTCAAAGTGCAAGTATCAGAGGTGTGAAGAATAAGAGGTGAAAAGATGCTTGGATGAATACAGATATTCTACAAAAGATCACCTACCTGTTATCACCTGTGGGTTGATGTTGAAGGTATCATTTTCAGGATTGATGCTCCCCTTCTTATAAAAACGATGGCAGAGCTGGAGACCAGTATGATTTGTATCACCATCAGTAACGTAGGCATACCGCCCCAGAGAGATATTTTGCAGAGCCAGGTACTAAGTATTGGGTAAAGTAATGGGAATTGGGGACAAAATGAGACAAGAAGTTAATATGGAATGGAGGTGGTCACCAGTGAAGAAAGAAATAAACAGAGGGAAAAAGTTGCAGAATTTTTCCAGGGAAAGACACTACAAAGAAAAGATTCACATTTCAACTAAATATTTCATTTTACAGGGCTAAAAACTTCAAACCAATAAAATAGGAAATACTGCAACCATTTTGCACAAATATGTAACATGAAATTAACCAGGTATTAAGCCTTATTGATTTTGACCAAAGTATAAAAATTCATCAGAATGCCAGTTGAAAATCTCACGTTCTTCACAACATCGTGGTAACTTGTCAAACCACAAGGCCAATATGCTAACATCATTTTACGCCAAAGTAAACCACACTGGGAGTTCAAGCCAGCACTAGGAAAATTTCAGTAACATAGCAGTCCAAGCATAGGGAAGACATAATCCAGCTTCATATGTGTGGGGGTCTCGGAGCAAATATATCTCTTCTGTAAGGGCAACTGTTAGTCAGTGGACCGAGCATGAACAGTCACAGACTGTTCCTATTTGAGCAACTTACTGAAGTGCCCCGGAGGCTTTGAATAAAAAGTTTGTACTTATACGGTCTGTGTGTGACTTTATCCGGATTCGACTTCCACATTTGACACTTGCGAGCAGGTTACCAACATAGGGGACTGTGACACAGAGGCGGGCTAAGTGACAGACCGAACATCCTATCTACAGGGACCAATCGGGCCCGCAAAGAAGAATTGTCTTAGTCGCTCCCCATGATACAGGTGCAAGTCTCTGCCCGTCACCCAGACTTCAGCACAGGACCTTGACGGGACCCAGATCCAATCTGCCAAGAGACTCGTATTAGGTAGGACAATCATTTGAAAATTGGACAGCTGACAGGTGTCAGGTAAAAGTTAAAATCGGGTAAGAGTTAAAATCGAGTAAAGAAAAAACAGGAGAATTGAGCAGTAGACAAAACATGGGACAAGATCTGTTGTGTGATAAGAATAGTACGGGAACTTCACAAGGCAAAAAGTATGAGTGGTTTCATGATAAAGAAAGAGATTTACATGTTTTAAGTGGTATTTTTTTTTTTAATCTAAGAAACTGGCGGACAAACTGTGGCCACGGTGAGGGACTTGAGATGTGACAAGCTGTGACCAAGCGGTAAAAATGGTTTGGAAAAAGAATTGTAGTAGTAAAAGCAAAATATTGATCAAGGAATAGAAAGGATGGGCAGACAAGAAATGGAATGAGTCACTGTTGGCAAGCTGGCGAAATAATACGTGTGATAGAGGAATAGAGCTATGTAGTTTAGACGTACAGACTAAAACCTGGGAGACTTACCAAAGCGAAAAATGAATGGGTAGGCGGCAGGTGAAAAAGAGAGGAGGAAAGGCAGAAAAAGATAAAGCTGAAAGCCAAAAGTGAAAAACACAGGGACAAATAGGGAATGAAATACAGAATCCCGGGAGTATGTCTGGCTTACCGACCCTGTTTGATGAAAGTGATCGCGAATAAGACTGGCTAGTGACAAGACCCCCACCACCATATCGGGAGCTGCTACTAGCCATGGGACCCAAAAATTCTCCAGGGTTCTCTGACACCGTGGGAGGAAGGGTGAAACAGAGGCCCCTATATCCAACCGTCCCACGAGCTGATACTGAAGAATGGATAAGCTCAGTCCCTGAGAAAAGTCCCCCCGCCCGAACCTCAGAAACAGTAACCTACCCGATTGATGTCTTATCCCAGGGCGGGGAAGCAAGATCGGCCAGTGGTTATCCCTGTCTATGCCCCATGGAAGCCACAGGAGATGATCATGACAATGAATCAGGCCCCTGACAGAAAGGAGAAACCGGCGCTTTTCGTACAATATGTGCAGAGCACAATTCAGATGCTAACCCCCAGGATCTTTTCGGACTTTGTTGCATGATATTATCTGCGGATGAGGGACAGAAATGGAATGCAGAACTGGGATACCAGACTTACCAGGAACTGAGAGGGAAGGGGTACTAAACAAGGAAGAGCAGACCAATCAGATAATCCAGGGCTTGGAAAAAGCACTCCAACAGCCTACTAATATCACTAAAGCATTAGAATGTAAGCCGAAACCCAGGGAATCAGGGTTGGATTACTGGGAGTGCTTTGTATCATGCTACGGGACTTGTGCGGAGGACCAGATCTTCAATAATGGGAGTACTTCCCCTCAATTTGATGTGCTGTTGCTCCAATGTCTCCCTTTTAATTTAGCTACGATGATCAAGACCAACAAAACGGACTGGCCAGATAATGACCATAATCGGATGCGGCAAGTCATAGTTTACTAGTGGAATCCCAGCACAGAGTCCAGACCTGCCTCAAAGGGAGTTAGTCAAGCATGAATTTGTCCAACGGGGTGAGGAACACCGACGGGGGTCAGATGATGGCTGGCATCGTAACTATATGCCGGAACCAGGATTGGGATCAATTCCTTGCAAGGGGGTAAGGCCAATCATGATGACCCATATGCTCCAGGACCTGGCCAGGTGATGGCAATAAGGGGACCACCCCAACCACCTTATCCCTCTGAGCGAAGAAATGGGCCACCCCAGTGAGCACCCATGCCCGGGGGAGGTCAGCGTGGAGTGTGTTTTAACTGTGGCTGACCAGGACACTGGAAGGCAAGGTGCCTCTGGGGACAGCAGAGACACCCAGGGCTTAAACCCAGCAGTCACCCCATTGACCCTCGAAAATGTTGCCCGTTATAAGTAGCGACCCGCAAGAGGAACCCAACATAATCCTTCAGCTAGCTGGAATTCAACTTCCATTTGTGATTGATACGGGGGGGGGGGGGGGGGGGCAACCTCGTATCATGAGATAGTGTCAGAACATGGATTCCAGCTTTCCCGAGCCACCATTGCCCTCTTGGGGTTCGAGGGGTCTGAATGAACATATCAATGGATGCGACCCCTATGGGTGGAGTTTCAGGGAAGGCAGTGTATACCCTGGTAACTGCGGCTTCCAATATTACCCTACATCAGTCTGTCAATGTGCTTCTCTTCCCACTTGGTGGTGGAGCTTTTGACCTCCCGACAGACACAGCACCTCACTCAGGCACGACAAAATCGCTATGAGACAACTTGAGCAACCTGCTGCTGACATTTTCTCACTGCTCTACTTTAAACCCGGCCGCTTTTCTAACGTCACCACCCCAGGTCAGAAACAATTCTGAACACGATTGTATGCTGCAAAATCAACTCCTCATCACAGCCCGCGAGGACCAACCCCTACAGAACCCTGACATAACCTTGTATGTCGATGGTAGTTCTTCCACTGGCCCTCAAGGACAGAGATGTTCCGGCTATGCCGCGGTCACAGATGTCCTGGTGCTCAAGCAGGCAGCCTTTCAACCAGCCGCGTCAGCACAAAAAGCTGAATTATTTGCCCTCACTCGTGCCTGCATCCTCACTGCCAACAAACGTGCAAACATCTACACTTGATCCTTGATACGCCTTCAGGGTAGCTCATGACTGCACAGTGCTTTGGGAATGCCGGGATTTCCTCACCTCCTCAGGACATCCTATTAGCAATGCTACGTTTGTACAGAATCTCCTCACTGCCTTGCAATTTCCAAAAACATTGGCCATTATCAAACGCTCTGCTCATACCCGTCAGACTAATAAAATCTCCACCGGTAATGTCATGAGCCATGAGGCTGCCAAATTCGCAGCCCAGACACTCGAAATTATAGTCCCACCAGGGCCCCGCCAAAACCCCTTGCACCTCCCAGACAGTATGGGTTTGCCAGACATGCAAGCTGTACATACATTCCAGGGGGACGCCCCTGAGGAGGAACACAGACCATGGTCACAGATGGGCTATAAGGAGGGTCCCGTGACGGGTCTCTGGTTCACCCCTGCGGGACAGGTCTGCATCCCTACCCAATTTCTACCAATCCTCCTTGATTATATTCATACTTGTACTCACTTCGGGAAGGAGGGAAGGGTAAACAGTTTGCTGCAAACATGGTGGCATCCGAAATTGCAGCAAGCGGCAACAAAGAGGGCAAAAGCATGTTTAATATGCCGTAAGAACAATGTGGGAAAGGGGACACCTTGTGTGTCAGGCACCACTCCCTTACCTGGAGGCCCCTTTTCATGTTTGCAAATTGATTTTATTGAACCACCTAAAGTGCATTGTTACAATTATTGCTTGGTGATCATAGATGTGTTTAGTAGATGGATCGAGGCAATCCCTGCCACAGATAATACAGTCCTGACAGCAGCTAAAATACTGTTGCAAGAAGTGATCGATCGGTATGGGTTACCAGAAATATTGAGCTCAGATAACGGTCCCCACTTTGTAGCCAAGATAAATGAAGAAATCTGCAATGCCTTATCCATCAATTCCATTGCTCTCACCACCCCCAGGCTACAGGTATAGTACAGAGGGCAAATGATACTTTAAAAACCAAATTGGCAAAACTTAGAGGGAAAGGGACTTAATTGGTTAAAGATATTGCCCTTAGCATTATTCCATGTGGGGGCCTCCCCGAGGGAAAAAAAAAAAAAAAAAAAAAAAACGGGATTGTCACCAGTTCAAATCATCTTCGGAAAGCCCCTAAGGACTCCGTGGGGTTCCATGCGGCCTCCCACTCTGATTTAAACGGGCCACCTAAGATTCTCTGAGCCTTACATTCACAGGTACATCAGGCATACAAGGACGAAGATGATATGACAAGAGAAGGCGACTAGCCCAACATCGAACCCGGGGAATACGTACTATGGCAAACGGACTGTTCCTGTTTGAGTGATTTACTGAAGTGCCCCGGAGGCTTTGAATAAAGAGTTTGTATTTATACAGTTTCTGAGTGACTTTATCCAGATTCGACTTCCACCCAGGTATGGTAGATCAATTATTCCCAGTAGTCGAAAAGTCAAAATTTTGGGACAAGCCTTTTCAGAATGAAATTCAGAAACACATCTACAACACCAACATAGAACAGTGCAAAAATGGATCAGGCTCTGATGTGCGTCGAATGAATTAAAATTTCAACTAATCCCTTCTGCATATACAAGGTCCACATCCTTCAATCACAGCTGATCTTTAACCTCAGCTGCACATTCTTCACATTAATGTTGGTCCCTAGTACAAGTATTAAAATTTGGGTTTATTTCAAATATACTCAGAGACTCAACCTCCACAGGCTCCTTGATTAGAGAATTCCAAAGTTGCAACATCCTTGAGGTGAAGAATACTGTTACCTTCAGCTCAGCATTCAACACCATCATCCATCGAAACTTATCATTGAGCTCCAAGACCTAGGCCTTGATACCTTTTATGTAACTGGATTTCCTCACTTGCAGACCCCAGTCAGTCCGGATTAACAACTACATCACCCCCACAATCTCCATCAGCACAGGTGCACCACATAGTTGTGTGCTTAGCCCCCTGCTCTACTCTCTTTACACTTATGACTGTGAGGCTAAGCACAGTTTGTTGATGATACCACTGTTGTTGGTAAAATCAAAGGTGGTGACAAATCAGCATATAGGTCTCTCACTCAATGTCAGCAAGACCAAAGAGATTATTGTTTACTACCGGGGCAGGGGGAAGAGGAGGACTACAACTCATGTTCTCAGCATTATTCATATTTGAATTTGCAAATTATCAGTCATTGTGTAGTTTTTCCATTGACACTATTGTATTTCTTTGTTCTACTGTGAATGCCTTCAAGAAAACAAATCTCAAGGCAGCATAGTGACATATCCGTACTTTAAAGTTACCTTAAACTTCTCAATGCTGACCTCAAAAAGCTGATCTCTAATAGAACTAAATCAGTTTACAAGTTAACAAGCAACATTTTGTTTAATAATGGCACTATCTACTAATCAGATCAACTTAAAAGTAAACTTTTATGAGCCAGTTATAACACTATGAACCCTCAAGTTTGCATCTATCTCATTAAGCCAGTAAGAATTGTGTACATTTCTGTTAGATTTCCTTTCTTCTAAACACATATCCAACCTACTTAATCACAACAAAACCTGCCATTACAATTGGATTAAACACCAATTAACGGCAAATACTGATGGCTGTCATTCTGTTAACAATTACGTCCACAGTTAACATCAGAGCAAAGAAATGCAGAGTACAATGGGAAAGTGGGGGTAGGTCAGTAAAATTTATGTGCCACATTATCCAATCTGCTTTTGCCACCATTTCATGGAACCATAGAACATTACAGCACAGAAATAGGCCTTTTGGCCCTTCTTGGCTGTGCCGAACCATTTTTCTGCCTAGTCCCACTGACCTGCACCTGGGCCATATCCCTCCATACACCTCTCATCCATGTACCTGTCCAAGATTTTCTTAAATGTTAAAAGTGAGCCCGCATTTACCACTTCATCTGGCAGCTCATTCCACACTCCCACCAGTCTGTGTGAAGAAGCCCCTCCTAATTTTCCCTTTAAACTTTTCCCCCTTCACCCTTACCCATGTCCTTGGGTTTTTTTCTCCCCCAGCCTCAGTGGAAAAAGCCTGCTTGCATTCACTCTATCTATCTTACATCTCAAAAAGGGTGCCACAGTCATGTAGTGGTTAGTACAACACCCCACCAGTCTCCAGATCCAGCACATTATTCTCCACAACTTCCGCCACCTTCAACAGGACCCTACCACTAAACACATCTTTCCCTCTCCACTTTCTGCAGGGATCCTTCCCTCCGCGACTTCCTGGTCCACACGTCCCTCCCCACGGATCTCCCACCCGGCACTTATCCAAGTAAGCGTTAAGTGTTACACCTGTCCCTACACCTCCTCTCTTGCCACCATTCAGGGCCCCAAACAGTCCTTCTAGGTGAGACAACACTTCACTTGTGAGCCTGTTGGGGTCATCTATTGCATCCGTTACGGCCTCCTCTACATCGGTGAAACCCAACGCAGATTGGGGGTCCGCTTCGTTAAGTACCTCCGCTCCGACCGCTGCAACAGACAGGATCTCCCAGTTTCCTCCCACTTCAACTCTGCTTCACATTCCCCTTTGGATCTGTCCATACATGGCCTCCTCTACGGCCATGATGAGGCTAAACTCAGGTTGGAGGAGCAACACCTCATATACCGTCTGGGTAGTCTCCAGTCCCTTGGTATGAATACTGAATACTGCCCCCTCCCCCAGCTGCCTACTACCTCCCTCATGGTTCTGCCTCCTTCCACTACCTATTGTGCTTTCCCCTAATTCCTTCTTCACCTTTCCTGCCTATCCCCTCCCTGCCTCCCCTCCCCCACCCCTTGATCTTTCCCCTTACTGGTTTTTCACCTGGCACCTACCAGCCTTCTCCTTCCCACCCTCCCCCTACCTTCTTTATAGATCCTCTGCCCCTTCCCTCTTCAGTCCTGACGAAGGGTTCCGGCCCGAAACGTTGTTTGTTCTTTTCCACAGATGCTGCCCGACCTGCTGAGTTCCTCCAGCGTGTTGTGAGTAGTGCAACATTATTACTGCTCAGACGTTGGTGTTCAATCCCAGCACCCTCTGTAAGGTGTTTGTATGCCATGCCATGGAACAAGTGGGTTTCCTCCAGGTATTCCAGTTTCCTCCCACAGTCCAAACACACATCAGTTAGTAGGTTCATTGGTCATTGTAAATGTCCTGTGATTAGGCTGGGATTAAATCAGAGGTTGCTGGCGGCATGGCTCGAAGGGCCACGCGAGCCTGTTCCATATTGTATCTCTAAATTTAAAATAAAACTCAAAATCCTTGCTATCAAAAACAAATACTTCATTTTTGGCAGGGCTTCTGACATCAGGAACAGTTTTTGTCTACTGAAAGACCATATCCCATAAAGCACCACTTCCTGCCTTTCCCACCCTAAAATGATTGGACCACTTATCCTCTACCCAACTACAAACAGAATTTATTTTTGTACAAAACCAGACCTTTCATAATCTGGCAAAGACTTGCTGAGACAATTAAACCAGTTAGAGTCCAAAAAAGCTCTTTCAAGGACTGAATACAAAACTACTTCACTATTTTTTATATATATTTCCTATTTTTTGCACTACTTATTTAACAATTACATAATTCAATTTTCTTTTTCCTTCCTCTTATCATGTATTGCATTGTTCTGCTGCCACAAAGTTAACAAATCTCACAACATATGCCATTGATATTAAACCCAATTCTGACTAAAATAGACGTTAAAAGTCAGAAATCATTGTAATCCTAGAATAAAGCACAGGTCGACCTTCACTAATCCAACTACCTGTAATTCCGGTTCCTTCGATAATCTGGCACTCATTATGCTTAATGTGATCCTTCTGTAATTCGGCATTTTCACTGATCCAGCGTTCTCAGGTCCCAGTGGTGCCGGATTAGTGAAGGTCAACCGGTATCTGGCTTGCTCTTTGCAGAGTTCATACTGTTGTTTGCATCTGTCTTGCAAAAATTTACTTTCAACCCGACTGGCAGAACAACCCATTATAAAAATAAAAGTGTCTTGTCCAACTGTTGGTAACTTCTAAGCTGGGGTTCAGAAACATGTGGGTTGCAGTTAGAGTTGAAGTCTTTCTAATAAAATTTTAAATGGCAGGGCAGCATTCATTGTGGGCTTGTTTGTGGGAGAAACTGCACGAGGTTTTAAAAGAGCCCAGGGCCTTTCAGGACTTTACGGTGAGCTACAATCATTGCGATCTATAAAGCACTTGGCAAAGGATTATAAAAAAGCAAGGTGTAAGCGAAGCAGCCATTGTGCGATTGGGCCGATGTTAGAATGGTCAAGAGGCCGAGGGAAGAAGGTCTAAGTTCGTTCCTCGTAATTTTCCTGAAGGGTCTCAGGCGCTCAGCCCAAAACACCAACTGTACTTCTCTTTCCACAAATCCTGCCTGGCCTGCTGAGTTTCTCCAGCATTTTGTGTGTCGCTTAGATTTCTGGCATCAGCAGATTTTCTCTTGTTAGTAATTTTTTTTCCTCTTTCTTCGTCTATTAGTGCATAGCTATTGCGGAGAGAATGGGTGCAGAATTAGTGGTATGTTCCTTGTGTGAGATATGGGTACTTTGAGAAACCTCCAGTCTCCCTGACAACTACATTTGCATGAAGTGCATCAAGCTACAGCAAGATGACCTTCGGCTCATACCAGAGAATGAGGAGCGGACAGATAGGAGTTACAGGAAGGTAGTCATCCCCAAATTGCAGGAGGCAGATAGCTAAGTGACTGTCAGAAGAGTCTAAATGAGAATTGTTGGGGGCTGGGAATGGAACTGAGACTGGGAAGAGGCTGCTGGCTCACAAATAGAGAAAGCTTGAGGACAGTGTGTGAGGGAGGATAGGCAGGTGATAGAGAAAGGACGCGCTCAGACCAACAGTTTGAGATGTGTCTAGTTTAACGCAAGCAGTATTGTGAACAAAGCGGATAAGCTTAGAGCGTGGATCAGTACTTGCAGCTATGATGCAAGTCTCCATTACAGAGACTTGGATGGCTCAGGGATAGGAATGGTTACTTCAAGTGCCGGGTTTTAGATGTTTCAGAAAGGACAGGGAGGGAGGCAAAAGAGGTGGGGACCTGGCACTGGTGATCAGATACAGTGTCACGGCTGCAGAAAAGGTGGACGTCATGGAGGGATTGTCTACAGAGTCTCTGTAGGTGGAGGTTAGGAACAGGAAGTGGTCAATAACTCTGCTGGGTGTTTCTTTTAATAGGCCGCCCAATAGTAACAGGGATATCGAGGCGCAAATAGGGAAACAGATCCTGGAAAGGTGTAATAATAGAGTTGGCGTGGTGGGAGATTTTGATTTCCCAAATATCGATTGGCATCTCCCTAGAGCAAGGGGTTTAGATGGGGTGGAGTTTGTTAGGTGTGTTCAGAAAGGTTTCTTGACAATATGTAGATAAGCCTACAAGAAGAGAGGTTGTACTTGATTTGGTATTGGGAAATGAACCTGGTCAGGTGTCAGATCTCTCAGTGGGAAAGCATTTTGGAGATAGTGATCATATTGCTATCTCCTTTACAAAAGCATCGGAGAGAGACAGGAACAGCCAAGTTAGAAAAGCGTTTAATTGAAAGGGAATTATGAGGCTATCAGGCAGGAACTTGCAAGTTTAAATTGGGAACAGATGTTCTCAAGGAAAGGTACAGAAGAAATGTGGCAAATGTTCATGGGATATTTGTGTGGAATTCTGCATAGGTATGTTCCAATGAGACAGGGAAGTTATGGAAGGGTACAGGAACTGTGGTGTACAAAGGCTGTAATAAATCTAGTCAAGAAGAAAAGCTTAGGAAAGATTCAGAGAGCTAAGTAATGTTAAGAGATCTAAAAGATTATAAGGCTAACAGGAAGGAGCTTAAGAAGGAAATTAGGAGAGCCAGAAGGGGCCATGAGAAGGCCTTAGCAGGCAGGATTAAGGAAAACCCCAAGGCATTCTACAAGTATGTGAACAAGAGGATAAGATGTGAAAGAATGGGATCTATCAAGTGTGACAGTGGGAAAGTGTGTATGGAACCAGAGGAAATAGCAGAGGTACTTAGTGAATACTGAAGTAAAATATTCATTATGGAAAAGGATCTTGGTGATTGTAGTATTGACTTGCAGCAGACTGAAAAGCTTGAGCATGTAGATATTAAGGAAGAGGATGTGCTGGAGCTTTTGGAAAGCATCAAGTTGGATAAGTCACCGGGACCAGATGAGATGTACCCCAGGCTACTGTGGGAGGCGAGGGAGGAGACTGCTGAGCCTCTGACAATGATCTTTGCATCAATGGGGACGGGAGAGGTTCCGGAGGATTGGAGAGTTGCGGATGTTGTTCCCTTATTCAAGAAAGGGAGTAGAGATAGCCCAGGAAATTATAGACCAATGAGTCTTACTTCAGTGGTTGGTAAGTTGATGGAGAAGATCCTGAAAGGCAGGATTTATGAACATTTGGAAAGGTATATGATTAGGAATAGTCAGCATGGCTTTGTCAAAGCATGCCTTACGAGTCTGATTGAATTTTTTGAGGATGTGACTACACACATTGATGAAGGAAGAGCAGTAGATGTAGTGTATATGGATTTTAGCAAGGCATTTGCTGAGTTACCCCATGCAAGGCTTATTGAGAAAGTAAGGTGGCATGGGATCCAAGGGGACATTGCTTTGTGGATCCAGAACTGGCTTGCCCACAGAAAGCAAAGAGTGGTTGTAGATGGGTCATATTCTGCATGGAGGTCAGTGACCAGTGGTGTGCCTCAGGGATCTGTACAAGGACCCTTACTCTTTGTGATTTTTATAAATGACCTGGATGAGGAAGTGGAGGGATAGGTTAGTAAGTTTGATGATGACAGAGGTTGGGGTGTTGTGGATAGTGTGGAGGGCTGTCAAAGGTTAGAGCAGGACATTAATAGGATGCAAACTGGGCTAAGAAGTGGCAGATGGAGTTCAACCCAGATAAGTGCGAAGTGGTTCATTTTCATAGGTCAAATATTATGGCAGAATATAGTATTAATGGTAAGACTCCTGGCAGTGTGGAGGATCAGAGGGATCTTGGGGTCAGAGTCCATAAGACACTCAAAGCAGCTGTGCAGGTTGACTCTGTGGCTAAGAAGACATACAGTGTATTGGCCTTCATCAATCGTGGAGTTAAATTTAGGAGCCGAGAGGTAATGTTGCAGTTATATAGGACCGTGGGCAGACTCCACTTGGAGTACTGTGCTCAGTTCTGGTCGCCTCACTACAGGAAGGATGTGGAAACCATAGAAAGGGTGCAGAGGATATTTACAAGGATGTTGCCTGAATTGGAGAGCATGCTTTATGAGAGTAGGTTGAGTAAACTTGGCCTTTTCTCCTTGGAGAAAAGGAGGATGAGAGGTGACCTGATAGAGGTGTATAAGATGCTGAGAGGCATTGATCGTGTGGATAGTTAGAGGCTTTTTCCCAGGGCTGAAGTGGCTGCCACAAGAGGGCACAAGTTTAAGGTGCTTGGCAGTAGGTACAGAGGAGATGTCAGGGGTAAGTTGTTTTTTTTTTAAAAAACTCAGAGAGTGGTGAGCGTGTAGAATGGGCTGCCAGCAATGGTGATGGAGGCGGACATGATAGGGTCTTTTAAGAGACTTTTGGATAGGTACATGGAGCTTAGAAAAATAGAGGGTTATGGGTAACCCAAGTAATTTCTAAGGTAGGGACATATTCGGCACAACTTTGTGTGCCGTAAGGCCTGTTTTGTGCTGTAGGTTTTCTACATTTCTATGTTTCCATGAGAGGGAAAGGGATAGGCAGCCAGTGCAGAATATTCTTGTAGTCATTCCCTCAATAATAAGAATACCACTTTGGATACTGCTATGGGAGTGTGGGGGGGGGGGGGGGGGGGATGACCTACCAGAAGGAAGCTGAAGCGACTGGGTCTCTGGCACAGAATGGAAGAGGAGTGCAGCAGTGATAGGAGATTCCATAGTTGGAGCAGACTGGAAGTTGTCTTTGGGAGAGGATAGGGTAACATTGTAATCAGTGGATGAGCTGAAGTATAATATGGGGGAAAAGTTGAAGAGTCAAGAATACAGATGGGAAAGTGTTATATTTGAATGTATGTGGTACATAGAATAAGATACATGATCTTGTAGCATAGTTGGAGAGTAGCTGGTATGACATTGTGGGCATCACTGAGACCTGACTAAAAGAAAATCATAATTGGAAGCTTCACAACCAAGGATACACCTGTATCAAAAGAACAGGGAAGTAGGCAGAGGGGGTAAGGTGGTTCTATGGCAAAAAAAAAAAATGAATCACAAGAAAGAGGTGACATAGGATCAGAAGATGTAGAATCTTTGTGCATAGAATTAAGAAACTGCAAGGGTAAAAAGACCCTGATGGGAGATATATGAAGGCTTCCAAATAGTAGCCAGAATGGGGGATACAAGTTATGGGAGATTGAAAAGGCATGTAAAAGGGGCAATGTCACAAAAGGCATAGGGGATTTCAATGTGCAGAGATTGGGAAAATCAGGTTGGTGCTAGATCCCAAGAGAGGGAATTTATGGAATGCCTACGAGAAGGTTTTTCAGAGCATCTTATGATCGATTTCACTAGGGAAAAAGGTGATTCTGGATTGGGTGTTGTGTAATGAATCAGATTTGATTAGAGATCTTAAGGAAAAGAAATTCTTAGGTGACAATGATCATAACATGATAGAATTCACCCTGCGGTTTGAGGGGGAGAAGATAAAGTCAGATGTATCAGTACTAAGTGAATAAATGGATTATAGAGGCATGAGAGGTGAGCTGGTCAAAGTGGACTGGAAGGGAACAATAGTAGGGTTAACAATAGAACAGCAATGGCTGGAGTTTCTGGGAGCAATTCAAAAGGCTCAGGGTAGACAAATAAGTAGTAGCATTCAAAAAGGAGGATGATGCAACTGTGGATGACAAGCAAAGTCAAGATAGCATAACAGCAAAACAGATGGTATGTGATACAGCAAAAATTAGTGGGAAGTTAGAGAAGAGGGAAGCTTTTAAAAAAAGAGAAGGCAACTAAGGAAGCCAGAAGGAGAGAAATGGTGAAATATGAAGGTAAGCTAGCTAATGATATAAAACAGGACACAAAAAGTTTTTTCAGATATATAGAGCAAAAGAGAGGCAAGAGTGGATATTGGACCTCTAGAAAATGATGCCTGAGAAGTTGTAATGGGGGACAAGAAAATTAGGATGAACTTAATAGGTATTTGGTGTCTGTCTTCACTGTGGAAGACACTAACAGTATGCCATATTTCCAAGAGTCAGGGGGCAGAATTGAGCGTAGTTGCTATCGCTCGGGAGAAAGTGGGTGGGAAGCTGAAAGGTCTGAAGGTCAATATGTCACCTGGACCAGAAGAACTACACCCCATGGTTCCGAAAGAAGCAGAAGAGATTGGAGAGGCATTAGGAATGACCTGTCTGGAATAGAAACATAGAAAATAGGTGCAGGAGTAGGCCATTCGGCCCTTCGAGCCTGCACCGCCATTCAGTATGATCATGGCTGATCATCCAACTCAGAACCCTGTACCAGCCTTCTCTCCATACCCCCAATCCCTTTAGCCACAAGGGCCATATCTAACTCCCTCTTAAATATAGCCAATGAACTGGCCTCAACTGTTTCCTGTGGCAGAGAATTCCACAGATTCACCACTCTCTGTGTGAAGAAGTTTTTCCTAATCTCGGTCCTAAAAGGCTTCCCCTTTATCCTCAAACTGTGACCCCTCGTTCTGGACTTCCCCAACATCGGGAACAATCTTCCTGCATCTAGCCTGTCCAATCCCTTTAGGATTTTATATGTTTCAATCAGATCCCCCCTCAATCTTCTAAATTCCAATGAGTATAAGCCTAGTTCATCCAGTCTTTCATCATATGAAAGTCCTGCCATCCCAGGAATAAATCTGGTGAACCTTCTTTGTACTCCCTCTATGGCAAGGACGCCTTTCCTCAGATTAGGGGACCAAAACTGCACACAATACTCCAGGTGTGGTCTCACCAAGGCCTTGTACAACTGCAGTAGTACCTCCCTGCTCCTGTAGTCGAATTCTCTTGCTATAACTGCCAGCATACCATTTGCCTTTTTCACCGCCTGCTGTACCTGCATGCCCATTTTCAATGACTGGTGTATAATGACACCCAGGTCTCGTTGCACCTCCCCTTTTCCTAATCGGCCACCATTCAGATAACAATCTGTTTTCCTGCTTTTGCCACCAAAGTGGATAATTTCACATTTATCCACATTAAATTGCATCTGCCATGAATTTGCCCACTCACCTAACCTATCCAAGTCACCCTGCATCCTCTTAGCATCCTCCTCACAGCTAACACTGCCGCCCAGCTTCGTGTCATCCGCAAACTTGGAGACGCTGCATTTAATTCCCTCATCCAAGTCATTAATATACATTGTAAACAACTGGGGTCCTAGCACTGAGCCCTGCGGTACCCCACTAGTCACTGCCTGCCATTCTGAAAAGGTCCCGTTTATTCCCTCTCTTTGCTTCCTGTCTGCCAACCAATTCTCTATCCACATCAACACCTTACCCCCAATATTGTGTGCTTTAAGTTTGCACACTAATCTCCTGTGTGGGACCTCGTCAAAATGGTTCCAGAGGATTGGAAAATTTGTCCATCCACTCTTCAAGAAGGGAGGGAGGCAGAGGAAGGAAATTACAACCAGCTAGCCTGACTTCAGTGGTTGGGAAGATGTTAGAGTCCATTATTAAGAAGGTTCAGGATACTTAGCACATGATAAAGTCAGCCAAGGTCAGCAATGGTTTCTTTAAAGGGAAATCTTGCCTGACAAATCTGTTAGAATTCTCTGAGGAAATAACAGGCAGGATAGACAGAATCAATGGATGTTGTTTACTTGTTTTTCAGAAGAGCTGTGACAAGGACTAGATGAGCTAAATAGCCTAGTTCTTTCCTATATCTTACGATTTTGCAAGAAAGCAAACCTTCACATGGTCCAAGTTTGAAGACTGTGGGGTTAATGATGTACTCTGTCCAACATTTAACCTTTTCCAGTATAAATAAAGTATTTTGTCATCCATGGTGGGATCCTGTCAAGCATTTTAATTTGTATATGGTGACTACGAATCAGAACATTACTTGTTAATTATATTAACCATAAACTTAAAATAGTGAAACTTCATTCAGCGTGATGGAATCCAAAGAGATACTTATTCAGATTAGCCTACCAGCTGAAAGCAAGCTACACATATCAAGCTACCTTGCACTGTAATTTAAAGAGATATTTAGAAATTAGGCAAGAATCCAAATCCTAACAGGAAAGAGTCTAATGGAAGCAAAACAACCAACCTGTTCAACTGTGTAGAAAATACATTCATAAACATCTGCCTTCGTATACACAGCATAGGAATCTTCCAAGTCATCTGAATAATTCTTCAAGAATAGATGTTTAAAAGTCATTGTGTTTTCCCCTGTAAAATCCACCACCATCTGGTTACTCAACCCAAACAGGATTAACTGTGAGAGAGAGAGAAAGAGGCATCGGTTTCTAAACACATTTTTAATGCCTTAATAACAGGGTTTTCCCCCACTTCTGTGCTTTATGCTGTGTGAGGAGAACATTTGCAATTTTTTGGCATACTTTTGTTTTGCACAGGACCCTCACATACAGGGGTTCCCAACCTGGGTCCACGGACCCCTTGGTTAATGGTAAGTTATTACATAAAAAGGTTGGGAACCCTTCCTCTAATGGTTCAGCTCAAGCAAGTAACCTTGTGGAGAAGGAAGATCAAGGTTAGCTTATTGGAGAATGTCTATACTCATCAATCCCCTGGACTAATTCAAGGATGAATAAAATAATTCCATTACCACACTCAGAACAATGGCCAAAGGAGTATCTTTGCCTTGGGACCAATTTACCAATATTCTTCTGTCAGTTTAAAGTTACCTGATTATTTCTTAAATGTTTTTAGAGGAGCTTGTTGCCACATTAAAGTACTTTTCAATCATAGGACTTTCAGCTCCACATAGGCATGATGCCATTCACAGGTAATAAATCTCCCCCTTTCTTTAGCAGCTTCACTATCGTTCCCACCCAAATCTACCTGGCCTCTGTATAGTCCAACTGTCACTACATATAATGGTAAGGCAGACTACGTGACTGACCTTTGAAACTTTCTTTTATATAATCGATACTGGTTCCCACTCTTGGGGCTCACCAACCGGCCATTTTTCAATATCCCAAGGACATGGCCTAGAAGACGAGCAGGACCTCAAGGTTCTGAGGCTTTGCAGCCCTGGGGACAAGCTGATTTAAGCAGGTGCTGCTGACTGAAGCGTCACAGGAAAAAAAAATGGAATATCAGGAACAGCAGATCAGTAGGGGGCTTTGCTATTGCTTGCTTGGTGGGTGGAGGATGCTGATGCTTTTTTGCTGAAGTAGGGAAGGGCTTTTTTATTTTCTTCAGTGGTTTGAACGAGGCGCGACTGCACAAGCTCGTGAAGATCGGCCAGTGAGAACAGCTTCAGTATTCACTACGGAAAAGGATCCTGAGAAGGAATGACTTGTAGTGGACTGAAAAGCTTGAGCATGTAGATATTAAGGAAGAGGATGTGCTGGAGCTTTTGGAAAGCATCAAGTTGGATAAATCACCAGGACCGGACGGGATGTACCCCAGGCTACTGTGGGAAGCGAGGGAGGAGATTGCTGAGCCTCTGGCGATGATCTTTGTATGATCAATGAGGACAGGAGAGGTTCCAGAGGATTGGAGGGTTGTGGATGTTGTTCCCTTATTCAAGAAAGAGTAGGGATAGCCCAGGAAATTATAGACCAGTGAGTCTTACTGCAGTGGTTGGCAAGTTGATGGAGAAGATCCTGAGAGGGCAGGATTTCTGAACATTTGGACAGTCATAATATGATTAGGAATAGTCAGTGTGGCTTTGTCAAAGGCAGGTCGTGCCTTATGGGCCTGATTGAATTTTTTGAGGACGTGACTAAACACATTGAAGGTAGAGCCATAGATGTAGTGTATATGGATTTTGGCAAGGCATTTGCTAAGGTACCCCATGCAAGGCTTATTGAGGAAGTAAGGAGGCATGGGATCCAAGGGGACGTTGCTTTGTGGCTTGCCCACAGAATTGGCTTGCCCACAGAAGGTAAAGAGTGGTTGTAGATAGGTCATATTCGCATGGAGGTCAGTCACCAGTTGTGTACCTCAGGGATCTGTTCTGGGACCCCTACTCTGGTTTTTATAAATGACCTGGATGAGGAAGTGGAGGGATGGGTTAGTAAATATGCTGATGACACAAAGGTTGGGGGTGTTGTGGATAGCATGGAGGGCTGTCAGAGGTTGCAGCGGGACATTGATAGGATGCAAATCTGGGCTGAGAAGTGGCAGACGGAGGTCAACCCAGATAAGTGGAAGGTGGTTCATTTTGGTAGATCAAATATGATGGCAGAATATAGCATTAATGGCAAGACTCTTGGCAGTGTGGAGGATCAGAGGGATCTTGGGGCCCGAGTCCATAGGACACTCAAAGCTGCTATAGGGGTGTATGGGGCGTCAGTGAGGGATAGCATCTCTGGTAGGGGAACATGTCGCATTCTTTTCAAGGAGGTTAGTCCACCTTTGGTCCCCACTTGTCACTCAGCTCTCACCTGTGGCTCCCCGTAGCTGTTTGCATGTGACAGCGGCCACACCCCGGGCAACGGCTTCAACAAGCCGGCTAAACCAGCTGAGGGTAACTGACAGGTATCAAACCCTCAGTGAGACAGGGAGATGTCTATCCTAGCATGTGAAGACAGACTCCAGCGAATTGAGCAGACGAGACTAATGGAAGGTCTAACGGTCAAGAAGGCGGTCTCTGCAAGCGTCATGGAACATGTAGAGCAGGACAAGACACAAGACATGCTGATCATCCACTATGCCTAGTCCCATCTCCAGCCGTCTCGACTCTTGTCTTACCTCTGGATCCAGATGGGAATTGGGAAGAGAGAGCGAGGCTGACGCTGCGCAACTCTCCCTCACTTAAATCCAAATCGAGCGCTAGTCTCAACATCATCATCACCCTCAACCTTTGAAGTCCTGTGCCAATGGGCGTGCGACAAAGCATCAAGTGTGGACACACTAGCTGTAGTCAGACCTGCACACAGGTGACTCAGGTGTAATGGCCGTTTTTCGCTGACCGAAGCAGCAGTGAAACTCGGCGTCTACCTGGGCAACTGAGCAGCACTCTTTAGGAACGCACTGCTCACCTCTGTAGTATGAGGAAGGGGCTAGAAAAGGTGCCCTAAACATTGCCTGCTTCATTACACCCTGTCCAGTCCAGTTTACCACGGCTGGAGGGGATCATATCTTGGCGGTCGAACAAACACAACAAAACGCAAAGTGACACCGCTCACCATTGGCACTTGGAACGTGCGCACACTATTGGACAATTTGACAGCAAACAGACAAGAGAGAAGAACAGCCTTACTTGCCAGAGAGCTTGCAGGATACAACATTGACATAGCAGCCCTGAGTGAGACTCGTCTTGCCAACGTAGGTCAGCTAACTGAAACTGGAGGCGGATACACTTTTTTCTGGAGCGGTCGCGGCCGCGATGAGCGTCGTGATGCTGGAGATGGATTCGTTGTCAGGAGTCACCTTGTTCGGAAACTTGCCAGTCTCCCCAAGGGTGTGAACAACTGGCTCATGACACTACAGCTTCCGCTACAGAACAGAAGTCAAGCCACAATGACCAACCCGGACGAAACAAAAGACAGGTTCTATGAAGAACGAGGCGCTCTACTATCAGCAGTGAGCAGCACCGACAAGCTGATCTTGCTCGACGACTTCAATGCAAGAGTAGGGTGCGACTCTGCAGCCTGGCAGGGAGTCGTTGGGAGTCATTGAGTGGGCGAATGTTACACTAAGGGTCTACTCTTACTGAAGACATGTGCAGCACGACCTCATCACCAACACAACTTTCCGCCTGCCTACCCGTATCAAGACCTTCTGGATTCACCCCCGCTCTAAGCATTGGCATCTTATCGACTATGTCATTGTCAGGAGAAAAGACAGGCAGGACGTCAGGGTGACTAAGGCCATATGTGGTGCTGACTGCTGGACAGATCAAAGGCTCATTTTCTCCAAAATGAAGCTCCACATCAGACTCAAGAGGAAGCAAGGCTATGAAGAGAATCAATGTGACCAGGCTGAAGAACCCCAGCATTGCTTCAGCACTGGCTGAAGATTCAGAAACCGAGCTTGCAGCCTACACCTTCCAGGCAGCGCTGTGGACGACTGGGATCGCTTCAGGGATGCTGTCCATTCATCTGCACTGAAGATGCTAAGGCTCTCTACCCACAAGCAGCATGACTGGTTCGATGAGAACAATGAGGAGCTACAAGCTCTACTTGTTGAAAAGCACTGCCTTCATCGTGCCCATCAGAACGGCCCATCATCAGCTGCCAAGAAAAACGCCTTTACCAGTGCTCACAGGATAGTTCAAAATAAACTGCGTAAAAGATACACATCAAAGTTGCTGGTGAACGCAGCAGTCCAGGCAGCATCTATTGGAAGAGTTTCAGTCGACGTTTCAGGCCGAGACCCTTCATCAGGACTAACTGAAGGAAGAGTTAGTAAGAGATTTGAAAGTGGGAGGGGGAGGGGGAGATCCAAAATGATAGGAGAAGACAGGAGGGGGAGGGATAGAGCCAAGAGTTGGACAGGTGATTGGCAAAGGGGATATGAGAGGATCATGGGACAGGAGATCCGGGGAGAAAGACAGTGGGGGGGGGTGTGGAAACAGAGGATGGGCAAGGGGTATAGTCAGAGGGACAGGGAGAAAAGAGAGAGAGAGAGAAAGAATGTATGTATAAAAATAAATAACAGATGGGGTACTAGGGGGAGGTGGGGCACTAGTGGAAGTTAGAGAAGTCGATGTTCATGCCATCAGGTTGGAGGCTACCCAGAAGGAATATAAGATGTTGTTCCTCCAACCTGAGTGTGGCTTCATCTTTACAGTAGAGGAGGCCGTGGATGGACATGTCAGAATGGGAATGGAACGTGGAATTAAAATGTGTGACCACTGGGAGATCCTGCTTTCTCTGGCGGACAGAGCGTAGGTGTTCAGCAAAGCGTTCTCCCAGTCTGCGTCGGGCCTCGCCAATATATAGAAGGCCGCATCGGGAGCACCGGACGCAGTATATCACCCCAGCCGACTCACAGGTGAAGTGTCGCCTCACCTGGAAGGACTGTCTGGGGCCCTGAATGGTGGTAAGGGAGGAAGTGTAGGGGCATGTGTAGCACTTGTTCCGCTTACAAGGATAAGTGCCAGGAGGGAGATCAGTGGGGAGGGATGGGGGGGCACGAATGGATAAGGGAGTCGCGGAGTGAGCAGATGTGCGTGAAATGGGGGAGATGCGTTTAAGAGCAGAGTTGATAGTGGAGGAAGGGAAGCCCCTTTCTTTAAAAAAGGACATCTCCCTCATCCTGGAATGAAAAGCCTCATCCTGAGAGCAGATGTGGCAGATACGGAGGAATTGCGAGAAGGGGATGGCATTTTTGCAAGAGACAGGGTGAGAAGAGGAATAGTCCAGATAGCTGTGAGAATCAGTAGGCTTATAGTAGACATCAGTGGATAAGCTGTCTCCAGAGATAGAGACAGAAAGATCTAGAAAGGGGAGGGAGGTGTTGGAAATGGACCAGGTAAACTTGAGGGCAGGATGAAAGTTGGAGGCAAAGTTAATAAAGTCAACGAGCTCAGCCTGCGTGCAGGAAGCAGCGCCAATGCAGTCGTCGATGTAGCAAAGGAAAAGTGGGGGACAGATACCAGAATAGGCACGGAACATAGATTGTTCCACAAAGCCAACAAAAAGGCAGGCATAGCTAGGACCCATACGGGTGCCCATGGCTACACCTTTAGTTTGGAGGAAGAGGGCGGAGCCAAAGGAGAAATTATTAAGAGTAAGGACTACTTCCGCTAGACGGAGCAGAGTGGTACTTCGGTACTCCCACTTCCTCCACTATCAACTCTGCTCTCAAACGCATCTCACCCATTTCACGCACATCTGCTCTCACTCCATCCTCCCGCCACCCCACTAACAATAGGGTTCCGCTGGTCCTCACCTACCACCCCACCAGCCTCCGGGTCCAACATATTATTCTCCGCAACTTCCGCCACCTCCGACGGGATCCCACCACTAGGCATATCTTTCCCTCCCCCCCCCACCTCTGCTTTCCGCAGGGATCGCTCCCTACGCGACTCCCTTGTCCATTCGTCGTCCCCCCCATCCCTCCCCACTGATCTCCCTCCTGGCACTTATCCTTGTAAGCGGAACAAGTGCTACACATGCCCCTACACTTCCTCCCTTACCACCATTCAGGGCCCCAGACAGTCCTTCCAGGTGAGGCAACACTTCACCTGTGAGTCGGCTGGGGTGATATACTGCGTCCGGTGCTCCCGATGCGGCCTTCTATATATTGGCGAGGCCCGACGCAGACTGGGAGAACGCTTTGCTGAACACCTACGCTCCGTCCGCCAGAGAAAGCAGGATCTCCCAGTGGTCACACATTTTAATTCCACGTTCCATTCCCATTCTGACATGTCCATCCACGGCCTCCTCTACTGTAAAGATGAAGCCACACTCAGGTTGGAGGAACAACATCTTATATTCCTTCTGGGTAGCCTCCAACCTGATGGCATGAACATCGACTTCTCTAACTTCCACTAGTGCCCCACCTCCCCCTAGTACCCCATCTGTTATTTATTTTTATACATACATTCTTTCTCTCTCTTTTCTCCCTCTGTCCCTCTGACTATACCCCTTGCCCATCCTCTGTTTCCACACCCCCCCACTGTCTTTCTCCCCGGATCTCCTGTCCCATGATCCTCTCATATCCCCTTTGCCAATCACCTGTCCAACTCTTGGCTCCATCCCTCCCCCTCCTGTCTTCTCCTATCATTTTGGATCTCCCCCTCGCCCTCTAACTTTCAAATCTCTTACTAACTCTTCCTTCAGTTAGTCCTGACAAAGGGTCTCGGCCTGAAACGCCAACTGAAACTCTTCCAATAGATGCTGCCTGGCCTGCTGCATTTACCAGCAACTTTGATGTGTGTTGCTTGAATTTCCAGCATCTGCAGAATTCCTGTTGTTACGTTTTTTTAAAATACAAGATGCCTGGCTGAGCACCAAGGAAGATGAAATACAGGGATACCACTGACAGAAACGACTTGAAACGATTCTATGAAGCCCTCAACGTTCTCGACGGACCTCAGTCTCTCGGGAGTTCCCCCGAGTATAGATGCTACAACTCTCATTACAGAGAAGGCTCAGATCCTGCAGAGATGCGCTGAACACTTTGAAGTCGTCATCTATTAACCATGAGGCGACAGACTGGATTCCCCAGGCCGACATCAACAGCACCATGGATGACCCACCAGTAGTAGCTGAAGTCACGAAAGCTGTCAGTCAGCTATCCAGTGGCAAAGTCCCAGGGGCAGACACCATACCTACAGAGATCTACAAAGCCGGTGGTCCTGTACTTATACAGAAGCTCATCAAGTTGCTCCAGTCTTTTTGGAAGGATCCATTCCTCAGGAACTTAAAGATGCATCTATCGTACATCTCTACGACAGGAAGGGCAATCCACAAATATGCAACAACCACCAAGGAGTCTCGCTGCTCTCTATCACAGGAAAATCTACCGCAAGAGTCCTACTAAATCGTCTGGTCACTCATCCAGAGCTGGGCCTGCTGCCAGAGTCACAGTGTGGCTTTCGCAAAGGTCGTGGGACTATTGACATGATTTTTGCCGCACGCCAACTTCAGGAAAAGTGCCAGGAGCAGAATCGCAAACTCTACACAACTTTTGTTGACCTCACAAAAGCCTTCAACACTGTCTGCCGACAAGGCCTGTGGAGGATCATGTCAAAGTTCCGCTACCCCAACAAATTCATTCAGATGGTACGCCAGTTCCATGGTGGCCTGATGGCCAGAGTGCTGGACGGCGGAGAATCCTCTGAGGCGTTCCCAGTCACCAATGGTGTCAAACAGGGTTGTGTGCTCGCACCCACACTGTTCAGCATGTTTTCTGCCATGCTGAATGATGTCTTCCAGGACAGTGATGCTGGAATCAGCCTCAAGTACAGAGTGGACGGGAAATTCCTCAACCTGAGGAGACTTCAAGCTATTACTAAGGTGAAGGAGACTGTACTGAGAGACTTCCTCTTTGCCGATGACTGCACCCTATATGCTGGCTCAGAGACAGGAGAAGCAAGTCAACGTAGACAAATTCTCCATGGCTTATGACAACTTTGGACTCACCATCAACATCAAAAAGACCAAAGTCATGCACCAGCCTGCCCTTCACACCGTACACAGAACCAGAAATCACAATCAAAGGACAGAAACTACAGGTAGTTGACCAGTTTACTTACCTTGGTAGCACCCTCTCCCGAACAGTGACTATTAATACAGAAGTTAACTACAGAATAGCAAAGGCAAGTTCTGCTTTCGGTAGACTGAACTCCACCGTATGAAACGTGGACTGTGTATCGAAGGCATGCAAGACAGCTCAACCATTTCCACATCACTTGTCTTCACAGAATATTAGGCATCAGATGGCAAGATTCTCTCTAGAGCAAGTCTACCATCAGTCCACACACTGCTGATGAGAGCACAGACCCGGTGGGTAGGTCATGTCATCCGCATGCCAGGTGAGCACATACCCAAGCAGCTCCTTCTTGGGGAACTCTCTGCTGGAAGATGCTCACATGGAGGGCAGAAGAAACATTACAAAGACACACTAAAGGCCTCCCTGAAGTCACTTGACATAGACACAACCACCTAGGAAACGCTGGCACAAAATCGCCCTACCTGGTGCGGCCTTATCCACAAAGGCTGTCAAGCTTACAAAGCAAGGTGCATTGAAGCACAAGTGCAAGCTGCACAAGTCCAGAGCCACCAGCGCAACAACTGCAGTGCCTACACATGTCTGCCCAACATGTGCCAGGACATTTCGTGCCCGAATTGGCCTGACCAGTCATCTTCGGACACACCGCATCCAGTCTCAAAGTGACTAATAGTGTCGAGGTCTTCATCGATGACAACGTTGGACGAACAACAAAGCTGCTACGCAGGTTGACTCTGTGGTTAAGGCGGCATACGGTGCATTGGCCTTCATCAATCGTGGGATTGAGTTTAAGAGCCAAGAGGTAATGTTGCAGCTATATAGGACCCTGGTCAAACCCCACCTGGAGTACTGTGCTCAACTCTGGTCGACTCACAACAGAAAGGATGTGGAAACCATAGAAAGGATTTATAAGATTGTTGCCTGGATTGGGGAGCGTGCCTTATAAAAACAGGTTGAGTGAACTCGGCCTTTTCTCCTTGGAGCGATGGAGGATGCGAGGTGCACCAGATAATGAGAGGCATTGATCATGTGGATAATCAGAGGCTTTTCCCCAGGGCTGAAACAGCAAGCATGAGAGGGCATAGTTTTAAGGTGCTTGGAAGTAGGTACAGAGGAGATGTCAGGAGTAAGTTTTGTTATTTACGCAGAGAGTGGTGAGTGCGTGGAATGGGCTGCCAGTGGTAGTGGTGGAGGCCGACATGATAGGGTCTTTTAAGAGACGCCTGGATGGATACATGGAGCTTAGAAAAATAGAGGGGTAGTTCAAAGGCAAGGACATGTTTGGCACAGATTTGTGGGCCCAAGGGCCTGTGTTGTACTGTAGATTTCCTATGTTTCTAAGAGGGAGGGGAGGTGCTTTGCTGCTGCTTGTGCATGGGAGTGGGGAGTAAAGGGAGTCTTTGGGATTCTGACATTTTTACTGTCACTCATTCTTTGGGCCACTCTTCTGTTTTTGTGAATGTCTGCAAAGAACAAGAATTTCAGGTTATATATTGTATACAGATGAACTCAGAAGTTTACATACACCTTAGCTAAATACATTTAAACTCAGTTTTTCACAATTCCTGACATTTAATCCTAGAAAACATTCCCTGTCTTAGGTCAGTTAGGATCACTACTTTATTTTAAGAATGTGAAATGTCAGAATAATAGTAGAGAGAATGATTTATTTCAGCTTTTATTCCTTTCATCACTTTCCCAGTGGGTCAGAAGCTTACATACAGTTTGTTAGTATTTGGTAGCATTGCCTTTAAATTGTTTAACTTGGGTCAAATGTTTTGGATGGCCTTCCACAAGCTTCTCACAGTAAGTTGCTGGAATTTTGTTCCATTCCTCCAGACAGAACTGGTGTAACTGAGTCAGGTTTATAGACCTCCTTGCTTGCACACGCTTTTCCAGTTCTGCCCACAAATTTTCTATCGGATTGAGGTCAGGGGTTTGTGATGGCTACTCCAATGCCTTGACTTTGTTGTCCTTAAGCAATTTTGCCACAACTTTGGAGGTACGCTTGGGGTCATTGTCCGTTTGGAAGACCCATTTGCGACCTAGCTTTAACTTCCTGGCTGATGTCTTGAGATGTTGCTTCAATATATCCACATAATTTTCCTTCCTCATGATGTCATCTATTTTGTGAAGTGCACCAGTCCCTCCTGCAGCAAAGCACCCCCACAACATGATGCTGCCGCCCCCATGCTCCACAGTTCCGATGGTGTTCTTCGGCTTGCAAGCCTCACCCTTTTCCCTCCAAACATAACGATGGTCATTATGGCCAAAGAGTTCAATTTTTGTTTCATCAGACCAGAGGACATTTCTCCAAAAAGTAAGATCTTTGTCCCCATGTGTACTCGCAAACTGTAGTCTGGCTTCTTTATGGCGGTTTTGGAGCAGTGGCTTCTTCCTTGCTGAGCAGCCTCTCAGGTTATGTCGATATAGGACTCGTTTTACTGTGGATATTGACACTTGTCTACCTATTTCCTCCAGCATTTTCACAAGGTCCTTTGCTGTTGTTCTGGGTTTGATTTGCACTTTTCGCGCCAAAGTACGTTCATCTCTAGGAGACAGAATGCGTCTCCTTTCTGAGCGGTATGACGGCTGTGTGGTCCCATAGTGTTTATACTTGTATACTATTGTTTGTACAGATGAACGTGGTACCTTCAGGCATTTGGAAATTACTCCCAAGGATGAACCAACTTGACTTCATTTTCTGACCTGAATCCGACAGAAAATTTGTGGGCAGAACTGGAAAAGCGTGTGCGAGCAAGGTGGTCTATAAACCTGACTCAGTTACACCAGTTCTGTCTGGAGGAACGGAACAAAATTCCAGCAACTTACTGTGAGAAGCTTGTGGAAGGCTACTCAAAATGTTTGACCCAAGTTAAACAATTTAAAGGCAATGCTACCCAATACTAACAGTGCATGTAAACTTCTGACCCACTGCGAAAGTGATAAAAGAAATAAAAGCTGAAATAAATCATTCCCTCTACTATTATTCTGACATTTCATATTCTTAAAATAGTGATCCTAACTGACCTCAGACAGGGAATGTTTTCTAGGATTAAATATCAGGAATTGTGAAAAACTGAATGTAAATGTATTTGGCTAAGGTGTATGTAAACTTCTGACTTCAACTGTACGTTCTCTGATATTAAATGGAACTGTTGAACTACTGAAACATTTCCTCACCATCAGCTAATTTGTTAGGACTGAGGACACAATCAAGGTGGATAAAATTTATGAAAGTTCAGTAGGTGCACAGCAAAAATGTCTATTAACTAGTGAGTGTGAAGGTTAAAAGGCAGAAGCATCAGAAGGAATTTAAATACATTTGCACATAGCTAGAGGATGATGGGTTTCTGGAACTCCTTGCTGAAACAGGCAAATATTTAAAAAAAACATATTTAGGTAACTAAATGGAAACAATGTACCCTTACCAAAAAGGCCAAGATTATAAAAAAGGGAATTAGCATCAGCTGCTTTTCTTTCAGCCTATTTGAACACAGCCCACCAAATCATTGCTTTCTGTGGTGTGAATGTCCGATGGAGGTTGGTCAGTCAAATAGCACAAATTAGCTTAAGGGGAAGATTCTCTGCTATTGTGCATATTTATAGCACTGGGAATTAAAGAAAAACAGTGCAGCCATCAGAAATCTGAAATAAAGGCAAAAAAAATCCTGGGAATTGAGAAAAAGTCTGGATATCTCTGGTGCAAAACATAGGATGCTGGAGAGAAAAAGTATCAGGTTGAGACTCTCCATCTAGATCGCACCCACTGTTGTCACAGTCAGATGAAAGGTCTCAACCAGAACAAACAATGCATTTCACTCCATAGATGCTGTCTGATCTGCTGAGTTCTTCCAGCAGTTTGTTTTCAGTGGACTTGCCCCATTAGACAGAATGCTCCTTTACCTTTTCTAGAACTGAAACCAACTTGTTTTCTCTCTCTTCTAGTCTG
Organism: Mobula birostris; assembly: GCF_030028105.1. Classification (NCBI taxonomy): domain Eukaryota; kingdom Metazoa; phylum Chordata; class Chondrichthyes; order Myliobatiformes; family Myliobatidae; genus Mobula; species Mobula birostris. The sequence goes on from NC_092401.1 coordinate 17,700,429, forward strand.
AAAGAGTCTCAGAACAAAATACTACAGCACAGGAACAGACACTTCATCCTAAACTGGGATCCATGGACCTCTTGCTTCATGGTATTGGTCCATGTCCTAAAAAGGTTAGAAACCCTTGCCCTAAAAGTGTTCTGCCTACACAGTGCCCATATTCTATATTCTCTGCATAATGAGCCCATCTAAGAACATCTTGAATGCCTCATTTGTATTTGTCTCCACCCTCCGTCACCCACAACTCAAAAACAAAATTGCTTTACACATTTTAGCTTTTCACCTTAAACGCATGTGAGATATTCAAGTAGACATTTCAACCTTGGGAAAAATATACCAGCTGTCTATCGATGCTTCTCATTATCTTACAAACTTCTGTCAAGTCTCCCCTTAACTTCTCCTGCTCCAGAGAAAACAACCAGTCTGTCTAACCTCTTCTTACAGCTCATACCCTCTAATCCAGGCAGCATCCTGGTAAACCTCTTTGCCAAAGCTTCCACATCCTTCCTATAATGGGGTGACCAGAAATGAATGCAATACAACAGATGTAGCCTAAGCAAAGTTAAAACTCCATCTGTCACTTCTCTACCCAGATCCGAAACTGATCTACATCCTTTTGTATCATTTGGCTATCTACACTGCCCACAAAACCACCAATCATTGTATCCTTTCTGAAGATTAAGCACTCCTGAAGTGAAGGAATTTAATCCCTGAGAAACCAACCCTTTATATTGCAACTGCATTCTCAGATGTTCCCACTGAACCCGAGCCTGTGAAATCACCATATCCACCCCTACCCTCAGCAAGCCAATCTAAGCTGAGTGTATTGGCCCAGTCCAGTTAATCTTTCCTCATAGGCATCCCAGGAATCAATGCTGCTTTATATTCTTCCACCAAGATAAGGATCAGGTTAACTGGTCTGTTGTGCATTTTTCCTCTCTGTCCTTGTTAACAAAGAGGAATAACATTTACTACCCTTGGTTTTGTGAGAACCATTCTAGAACCAGTGCATTCACTGTCACCATAGCCAACTCTTAATATGGTAGACGCAAGTCATCAGGACCTTCAGTTCCATCCCATTAATTTCTCCAACAGCATTGCTTCATTAATGCTTCTCGTCCTCTTCTATAAATCATGTCAAGGCACTTTATATAAATTGATAAATCTTTTGGAGTGCAGTAGCTTGTATAACTTCAGCTGATATGTCACGTGTGCCTGCAGGTGATTCCTATGCGCAGACACAGGTCACCTCAGCAGATACTGCAGCAGCTGAGCAGCAAAGATGACAATAAGCCCACTAATTGTCACTTGAGGTTCCAATTGCATTCCAATGTTTCCACCCAAACTCACTGCATTGTAGGAGCCTTGACACCTTACCTGTATTGTGACAAAGATGAGCTTAAAGATTTGCACCACCAATTTGAAAGGCTTCCGTCCTTTTGCTCGATATTTGTCACAGGGACTCATGAAATAGTACTTCAGTGTCCTTTTCAGTTCTTCTTCTTTTGTGTCCAATGTTGCTTGAGAAGACAGATCAGAGTGAAGGGTGACTGTGTGGACAGAGTCTTGGGAGCCATAGCTGCTCACTGGTTTGAGCAGCTTTTCCCTCTCTAAACAGAAAGAGGAGAGTATAAAAATAGACTTCCAATAAAGCAGCAAACGTCAGGCTTCTGAACTCTCAGTGTGACCCTAGGCACCGTGCTCCCACCCTAACCCATAATCCCCACCTATTCCACAACCTGGGGTGGAAGGTGATATCCAGTATCCCGACCGGAGAACAAGGGTAACACAATGCCTTGCCATCTTTGCACGCAGGAAGAAATTCCAGTTTTTAAAAAATTACAAGTTTTATGTTGATTTATATACTTCATTACCAAATACATTTTAGGTGTACTTTATTCTGCACCTCAGATTTTGGGTACAGATGTGCAAATTGGGCAAGGGCAAATTTGCAACTTGAACAGCCATAACACACAGGACACCTTCACAGCAGGGCAAGCAGCATGTCAGAGTTTCCTTTACCAGAGAAAACGTTCATCAGAGCTGAGATTTCTGGAGAAAAAGCAAAATGTGGATTGTAGAGCAGAGCTAGTGGAACAGAGCAGATAGTGGTGTGAGCTGTAGAAGAGATGGAACAGCAAATGGGCAATAGAGCAACAGGACAAGTACCAACTGATTGGTCAGCGCAGAAAAATAACTATCTGAAATAAAATCTAGAGATGCTTAACTGTCTGAAACTGAGAAACTCAGGGTGAAGTCAGGAAGATTGAGAAGTGCTTCTTTGGAAGATGAGCTGACATTGAACTTCGCTGGAACAGTCTCAGAGGTCAGGTCAGGGTGAAAATGTGATTGTGAATTACAGCAACCCTAGGTCACCAATTCAGTAAATGCCACGCACAAACTGAAGGGTCAAGATCAAGAAATAACATTACAAATAAAAAAAACCATTGTGGAATTTAGAAACATAGAAAACCTACAGCACAATACAGGCCCTTTGGCCCACAAAGTTGCGCCAAACATGTCCCTACCTTAGAAATTACTACGCTTACCCATTGCCTATTTTTCTAAGCTCTATGTATCTATCCAAAAGTTTCTTAAAAGACCCTATCGTATCCACCTCCACCACTGTTGCCAGCAGCCCATTCCACGTACTTACCATTCTCTGCGTAAAAACTTACCCGACATCTCCTCCGTACCTACTCCCAAGCGCCTTAAACCTGTGTCCTCTTGTGGCAACCATTTCAGCCCTGGGGAAAAGCCTCTGACTATCCACATGATCAATGCCTTTCATCATCTTATGCACCTCTATCAGGTCACCTCTCATTCTTCGTCGCTCCAAGGAGAAAAGGCCGAGTTCACTCAACCTGTTTTCCTACGGCGTGCTCCCCAATCCAGGCAACATCCTTGTAAATCTCCTCTGCACCCTTTCTATGGCTTCCACATCCTTCCTGTAGTGAGGTGACCAGAACTGAGCACAGTACTCCAAGTGGGGTCTGGCCAGGGTCCTAAATAGCAGAATTTGTTTTCCCAGAGTTGGTGGGATCGCTTGATGGACACAGCAGCCTCCTAAGATGCGAGATTCAGTGAAATATTTGGTAAAGTATTCCTGGTACTCATTTGAACAGCCCAATCGACTAAGAAATGGTACTAAATTCTGAAGATTATGAACATGTGGATTAAAGAAAAGCCTTGTACCAGATCACACACAGCAACTGCTAAATATCTCTGGAAACTCATAGGATGGCTCCCAATCAGCTCATCACATCCTCCCTAGGACTGAATCTTTTCTGAACACCTTCAACACCATCCATTTCATCTCATTCCTCAGACCCCACCCCACACCCAAACGCTCTCTCTCTCCAGGCAAACCCAGGCCCACTATTGTCACAAACCTATTCAAACATCAGCTTCCAATCCAGTCCCCATCTACCAGCCCTGAAGTAGTGAGGAGCTTCAGCCACAGATCCACAATCACGGTTCTCTCTCGGGAAGAAAATATCCCAGGCTCTTCCTTCAGTAACAGCACTAGAGTGACTATATATCCACTACTAAATGAAACAAGGCTCAAGAGTGGGTGAGAAACAAAGCAGAGTGAAATTAATCATTCACTGAGAAACAGACACTAGAGTCACCTCTCAACATATCTTTCAAACAAGAGTGCGTCATAATGTCTGAATAATACAGCACAGAAACGGTCCCTGTTTCATGCCAAGATACTCAACTAAGTTATTTGCCTATGTTTGGCCCATAAACCCTTCCTACCCAAATATCTTAAATGCTGTTATCATACTTGCCTCAACTACTCAAACGCCAAGCTCCTCAACAGAGGGATGACAGGATTCTGCTCCCAATTCTTTATTTCTCAGGCAATCCCTAATTCTAGACCTGCAGAATCATCCACAGATTTGGGAGGTGGGGAGTGATCCAAGGGTTTCAGTTCTGTTCTCATGTGTTCCTTTACCTATCCCCACTATTCTGGAACACAAACATCTTTATAGCTGAAGCACCACTTGCACTTCTTCAATTTAGTGCTTGTGATGCAGTATATTGCACAGGGTTAAACAAATGCAGACTGGCTGCCTGCTTTGTGGAACACTTGCAATGCAATAAGTAACTGAGCTGCCACTTTAATTCTCTGCCCATGCCCACGCTAGTTGCTCTTCCTTCAACTTTTTTACTTTGCTCCAATGATACCCACAGAAAGCAGCATTTCATCTGTGTGCTAATACCCTTGAGACTTTTAGGCTAAATTTTAAAAATTCTGTGGAACCTCTTCAGTTTGATGTTGGCTGGTTCTTCCCATTTTGGTTCTGCTTTATCTACTTTTCCAATTTGACAACTTTGGGCTGTACACTCCTAGACATTTACTGTTCTCTCCATCCTTCTTCGCTCTGCAGCTTAACACAATTCTCAGTCTGAAACATGCTGTTGATTGTTTCCAACATTTTCTGACTTTGCTTCATAATTAAGTGCTTCAGCATGATTTTGAAGACAGTTTACTAATAAAATTCCACACACACATCATCTAATTCAATTTTCACCGAGATAAAGTTTGGCCAGGATAAGTTCCCCTTTCAGTACAAAAAGGACTGTGAAAGCAATTGGTTGGCTGCTATATTGTGAGATAATTTTTTTTTAAAAAATCAGGAAATAACCAGAAGGCCCTGGCAGTCTAAGCCACAGTCTTTACCACAAAAGCACAAATGCCAACTGTCCCTTCGCCCTCACAAATTCTGCTGAGCCTGGTATTTTCCAGCAGTCTTTTTGGTGTTGCAAATGACCTAACGCATATGGTATCAATTTCACAATAGTGGACGTCTTCCTGTTACCGAATATCAAGGGGAAATCAGAGAGAAATTATACAGCAAACACGAGGAAATCTGCAGATGCCGGTAATTCAAGCAACACACATAAAAAATGCCGGTGAATACAGCAGGCCAGGCAACATCTCTAGGAAGAGGTACGGTCGACGTTTCGAGCCGAGACCCTTCGTCAGGACTAACGAAATTACACAGAATTCCTTCACCCTCACCACACCATGCAGAAGCTTTCTACCAAACGAGTTTGGTATCAACCTTTGTAGAAGATTACAGCTGAGTGAGATGAAAAGTGTATATGTTGCAATCCATACGCTATTACGGCTGTTTAGGAGAGACTGGATACTTTAAGTACGGAAAAGAAAGCACTTCTGAAGCGTCACAAAAAAAAAGAGGCAAGTCAAACATTTCAGACTTTTGCTCTTCCCTTTTAATAACGTTCAAATTCGGTTGTTTTATCAAGAACCCTTGTGTAGAGGGTTCAAAACAAAAGTCACAACGTGACCCGGCTTTTCTCTCCCCCACCCCACTCTGTGCAAGAGACGTAGTTTCAATGTGCACATCGCGGCCCACACTACACCGGACAGAACAGAAACCGCTCTGGACCATGACAGCAGCCCTCCCACACCACCACAAGCACCAAGATATCAGCTGAGAAAGAACGCCACATGCTCCACAATTAGGTGGGGTTCAAAAAAAAGTGACCCAGTCACGGGCAGGGGAGAAGGCAGCGAAAGAGATCCGATCACCCAATAACCGCAGCAAGACCACACCTAACTCCTGCCGACTCCTTGACATAGTCCCCCTCAGGCGAACTGTCGTCAGGAACACCGACCGCTTCCAGCACCCCGCAGTCACCGAACACGTCACGTCGCGATCGGGTGACCCCGTCAATCATCTCAGGCACCGCCCATCTTCTGCCGACTTTTAATGATGATTGGCAGTCCCACTTAAAGGTGCATTACCGCCAACAGCCGAAACTGAGTGCGGTGCGGGAGAGTTTGGGAAATAAAACCCCTACTTCTTCTTCATCAAATGAAAACTAAATTACCCCAAAAAGCACTACAGCTTGTAAATAATGAAAGACAATATTATGAATTAAAGTCACTTCCGGAACTTCTGTACCTCCTTCCTGACGGTAACAATGAGAAGCGGCAAGTCCTGGGTGGTGGGGGTGTCATAGTCCCTTCTGGCAATCCCCCACCATGCCATTTACCTCAGGAATTGGGCCTCAATCACCTCATTTAAATTCCCATCATTCCCAGGTTCCACTAACTACACACACCTGCTTCCCATCAGAAACTGCAGGGTAAAGACCCTGCGACCACAACAAAGAGTTACCAGTTTGTTGGTTGACTCTTGTATGAGTAGCCTTGTTCCATGGTTCTTAGGACTATCAGTTCTAAGGATAGCATCTTTCCTGAATTCTCTACTAAAACCAAGACTTTGGCTAAAGACTCACTCTGGATGCTAATTCCACACTCGCTACGACCATAATGCCTCCCGACTCGGCCTCCGCACCTGTGTTCAGCACTTGGGTTCATACCACCGCCACATCCTTGCAACGGGGGGGGGGGGTCCTTAAAGATGGATGCCGCCTTCCTGAGGCATCTCTCCTTGAAGATGTCTTGGATACTACCAAGGAGAGTACCCACTAATTTTACAAGTTTCTGCAACTTACTTTGATCCAGATCAGTAGCCCCCACCCCCCCACCCCCATACCAGACAGTAATGCAGCCAGTCAGAATGCTTTCCACGTACATCTGTAGAACTTTTTGAGGGTTTTGGGTTTAAATAAAATAGGTGCTGGATATGAAGCAAAAAGCAAGAATGTACCGGAGCTCAGCATCTGTGGGAGAAAATGGACACTGTCAATTTGTCTGACATTTCTTCAGAGATTTTGAACACACCCTTGAGCCTTTCTTTCTCCTGGTGGACATCTTAGAGAGGGTAATCTAGTTATCATTGCTGGCGATGTTGGCTTGGGCAAAGTCCCAAGTTTGGAGCATTTGCAGAAGCAGCTTTGCGGGTGCTTTTCCAGGGCCTTTCTGCAGCCCAAGTCTCGGAGCATTGCAGGGCATCGAGTTTTACAGCATGCGACAACAGAACACTGGAGGAACTTAGCAGGCTTCCAGGAAAAGTAAGGGCAGTGGGCAGTAAGCAGTCGTGCAAGGTCGCTCTGTGGCCATTTGCCTCACAGCCAGATATACCTCAAGATACAGCTGATGTACTTTCAGGAGCTAGCAGCACAACCAGATCTCTGGCACTGTGCCTGGCTTTCAGGCTCAGAGGGAAGGGGTGTAGTCAGACAGGGTGAAAGTAATTAGGAGACTCATAGTGAGACAGACATGACATTCTGTGGCCATGAAAGAGACTCCAGAATGGTGTGTTGCCCCCTGAGTGCCAGGGTCAAGGAAGTCTCTGAGCGGCTACAGAAAATTATCAAGGCAGACTGCGAAGTGCAAAAGGTCATTATACATTCCAGATTGTTTAATATAATTTCAAAGTTCTACATAAATTTATTATCAAAGTACGTATATGTCACTATATACAACCCTGAGATTCATTTTCTTGCAGACATACTTAATAAATCTATAGAACAATATGCACCAACTTGAGCAAAAGACAACAAATTACAAATAAAAAAGAAAGAAGAATAAATAAGTAGGTAATAACTATCAAGAATATGAGATGAAGAGTCCTTGAGGTGAGTCGATAGCTTGTGGAAACATCTCAATGATGGGGCAAGTAGAGTTATCCCCTTTAGTTCAGGAGCCTGATGGTTGTGGGGTAATAACTGTTCCTGAACCTGGTGGTATGAGTCCTGAGGCTCCTACACCTTCTTCCTGATGGCAGCAGTGAGAAGAGAGCATGTCCTGGGTGGTGGGTCTCTGATAATGGATGCTACTTTCCTGCAACAGCATGTTGTGTCGATGTGCTGAATGGTGGGGAAGGCTTTAACCGTGATAAACTAGGCTGTATCCACTACTTTTTGTAAGGTTTTCTGTTCAAAGGCATTGGTGTTTCCATACCAGGCTGTGATGCAGCCAGTCAATATACTCTCTACTGCACATCCACAGAAGTCCATCAAAGTTTTAGATATCTTGCCGAATCTTCACAAACTCCTAAGGATATAGAGCTGCTGCCGTGCTTTCTTAGTAACTGCACTTATGTGCTCAGCCCAGGACAGGTCCTCCAAAATAATAACACTGAGGAATTTAAAGGTGCTGATCTTCTCCATCTCTGATCCTCTGATGAGGATTGGTTCATGGACCTCCAGCTTCCTTCTCCTGAAGTGAATAGTCTTACTGAGATTGAGTGAGAGGTTGTTGTTGTGGCACCACTGAGTCAGATTTTTAATCTCCCTCCTATATGCTGATTCATCATCACCTTTGATTTGGTGTTCGATAGTGATGTCATCAGCGAACTTGAATATGGCAGTGGAGCTGTGCTTCACCACACAGTCATAAGTGTAAATTAGGGCAAGGGGCTGAGCAGGCAGTCTTGCAGTGCACCTGTGCTGATGGATATTGTTGCCAATCCCAACTGACTGAGGTCCGCAAGTGAGGAATTCGAGGATACGGTTGCACAAGGGTTTTGAAGCCAAGGTCTTAGAGCATAATGATTAGTTTTGAGGGGGTGATGGTATTGAATGCAATCAATAAAGTTGTGTTCATCTTTGCAGACCAGATTTTCCAGGGTTGAATGAAGAGCCAATGAGGTGGCATCTGCTATTGTGAATAAGTACACAAGTGTAATGGAGAAGACAATTATTGTTACTCCGGATTCAATACAGTGTGAAAACCAACACAATAAGCTAAGCAACACAATAAATAATAAGTCTTATATATATATGAATTGTATGTCCATAAAGTGGTGCTAGGCACAGAAGTGTCCGTACGTAAGGTGACTGTGACTGGCAGAAAGTGATAAAGTATTGGTAGTTGGGGGTGTGGTAGGGTGGGTTAGTGGGTAGAGGTGTTGATCAGCCTTACTGCTTGGGGAAAGTAACTGCTTTTGAGTTTGGTGGTCCTGGCATGAATGTTACATAGCCTCCTCCCACTTGGAAGTGGGACAAACAGTCCATGAGCAGGGTGGGTGGGATCCTTCATAATGTTACATGTTGGTACAAATGACATAAACCAAACGAGGGGCAAGGTCCTGCAGAACTAGTAGAGGGAACTATGTAAGCAATAAAAATACATGTTCTCAAGGGTAATGATCTCCGAATTACTTACTGCATGTGCCATGTGCCAGTGACTCCTAGGAAGGTTGGCCAGATAACTGCACGGCTCAAGAGCTGGTTCAGGGATTCAGGTTCTTGGATCATTGGGACTTTTTCTAGAGCACAGGCAATCTGTACAAGAGGGATGGTTTGCACTTGAATCGGAGGAGGACCAATATCCTAGAAGGGAAAGTTGCTTTTATTTAAAACTATATTGTCAGAGGGGTGGGATTCTTGCGAGACCGTGGATCTGTACCTGGAAAGTCTTCACTCTCCAGGGCGCAGGCCTGGGCAAGGTTGTATGGAAGACCAGCAGTTGCCCGTGCTGCAAGTCTCCCTACAACACATTCCCTCGGCTGGGGCTCGAACTCACGACCTTCAGGTCGCTAGTCCAATGCCTTAACCACTTGGCCACGTGCCCACATCTAGTGTGGCCAACCAATCAGGATAACTGTGCTTAAGTAAAAGGGCAGGTAGAACTATTGACGCAACAAAACCTGCAGATGCTGGAGATCCAAAGCAACACACAAAATGCTGGAGGGACTCAGCAGGTCAGGCAGCATCTCTGGAAATTAATAAACAGTTGGTTCCATGTTTCAATGGTTCAGTTTAATATCAGAGAATGCATACAATATACAACCTGAAATTCTTACTCTACACAGACATTCAGAAAACAGAGAGAAAAAAATGAATGACAGAATATATTAGAACCCCAAAGACCCTCCTCCCCTCCCATACACAAGCAACAGCAAAAGCATCAACCCTCCCCACTCCCCCCACTTGCTCCAGAAAAAGCATCGACCCCCACCACCCATCATGCAAGCAATAGCAAAGTTGCCAGAGACCTAGAGTCCATCAAAAACTACTGTCCATCCCAACACTTCAACCTCAGACAGGCGCTCTCTCTCACTAGCAAGGGAGAGAGGGATATCGATCCCACTACAGCAAGAAGGGAGACCAGCAGCTCACTGTTTCGATGTTACAATCCGCTGCTTTGCCTGTCCGAGCCCCCACCTCCTGACTCAAGGACCAACAAACTCACACTCACCATCAAGATAGAAAGAGATCACTCAAGTGCCGGGGCCTCTGACAACTGCACATATCATCCGCTGTCTCCACGTTTCAATCTCCCGCAACGTTTCAGATGGCAACATCAGCAAGGAATCCAGTCGTCCACAAGGCTGCACCCTGAAGGCATGTGTCTTCCAGGCTGCACTTGGAGACCTCGAAACACCAGGCCACTTGGCAAGTTCCAAGAGCAAGAACCCACCACCCGTGAAGAACGTAGTTTGAGTGCAGCTGTAGATCATGGACCCCGACAGCACCCCAACCACCTTGAAAAGGGAAAAACAGACATGAGAAGAGGAGATTTAAACTGATTCATGGATGAACTGAAAGAAGTCGCACAGGTCCGCAAAAAGCTCTGGCATCTTCTTTAGCTCCTCCCTCTCTGATGTTTCAAGCTGAGACCCTTCTTCGGCACTGAAATGGAAGGGAGATTACACCATAATAAAAAGGTGGGGGGAGGGGAAGGAGGATAGCTAGAATGTGAAAGGTGAAGCCAAGTGGGTGAGAAGGGTAAATGGCTGGAGAAGAAGGAATCTGATAGGAGAGCAGAGTGGACCACAGGAGAAAGGGAAGGAGGAGAGGACTATTGCCTTAAATTGCATCTGTTTCTATGCACACAGCTTAACAGATAAAATGTTTGAACTGAGAGTGTGGCTTGCCTCTTGGGACTGGAATATTGTAGCCATAATAGAATAATGGCTAGGAGAAGGGTAGGACTGGAAGCTTTAGAATCAGGTTTAACATTACTGAAATTTATTATTTTGTAACAGCATAATACATAATAATAATCTATTAATTACTGTGTGTTAACTTAAATTAGTGCAAAAAGAGAAAAAATAGTGAGGCTGTGCTCATGGATTCACTGTCCATTCAGAAATCTGATGGCAGAGGGGAAGAAGTTGTTCCTAAACCTAAAACATTGAGTGTGTCTTCAAGTTCAATTTTAAGTTGAAGTTTAATTATCATTCAACCATGCATGAATATTATTGAACTAACAGTGCTTCTCCAGAGCTAAGATGCAAAACATACCTGGCATAACACAACACATTCAAGATAGCAAGCAAACATACAGTCATGCAGATATTTATTTACTTATTTATTTCAGGCATCTGTATCTCCTCCTTGATGGTAGCAATGAGAAGGGGGCAGATCTTGGGTGATGGGGGCCCTAATGCAGTTCTGTGCAGTGGCCCCCCTCCATATGAGACAGTACCGATACCGTTGTTTTAGATGTAACAAAGGAACAAGTAGGAGGGGAGGAGGTGTTGCCTTTTTGATCAGAGAGGACTTAACAGTATAGATTCAAAAAGATATTCTTGAGGGATCATCAAATGAAACTACTTGGGTAGAACTTAGAGATGAGCAAGGGATGGTCACTTTGATTCAGATATAGTATAGAAATCCCAACTGTAAGGCAAGGGAATAGTTGGCAGCTAGGAGGCTTTTAAAAGGTTCACTTCACGCGACTAGGGGCAGCATGTTCATGTTATGGTGAATTCTGACTGACTAGACGAAGAGACTCTGGTCAAGAAAAAGGAATCAAATGTTGCATTTAGGCAGCTGAAATGAATGAATCCCTCCATGTATACATAAATTTAAGAGCAGGCTTAAAAGGGAAATCAGCAGGGCAAACAGAGCATATGAGATGAATTTAGCAGGCAGAGTTAAAGAAAATCCAAAGGGTTTCCATGAAACAATAATATATGGGAGCAGAATTAGGCTGTTTGGCCCATTCCATCATTCCTGGTTTATTATCCCTCTCAACCCCATTTTCCTGCCTTTTCCCCATAATCTTTGACACCCTGTCAAATCAAGAACCTATAAACCATGGAATTCTTCAAAGTATTTGGTCCAAAATTGTCACCTCTGCTCTTACAAATGTTCAATCACTCCCTAGGATAGCTTCCAGATTGCCACCCACTTTATGTAAAGCCAATGTTTCTCTGATTCCAAAACCAGGCCGTGATGCCGAGGTGGTTTCATCACATCGCCCCATTTCGCTGCTGCCCATTGAAACCAAAATTCTTAGGAAAATCCTGGCCAATAGGTTAAAATAACGCATTTGTTCTATTATTCATCCAGATCAAACTGGCTTTACGCCAGGTAGACAAATGTATTTTAATTTGCGTCATCTTTTCAATATTTTATATACAAAACATGCAGAAGAGGCTGTAGTCATTTCATTAGATGCACAACGTGCGTTTGACCAAGTGGAATGGCCATGTATGATGTTTGCACTTAAGAAATTTGGATTTGGACCATCTTTCATTAAATGGATTGAGATAATTTACTCACACCCATCTGCTTCTATTATCACTAATCAGAATATTTCCTCCCCTTTTGCAATTCATGGTGGGTCTTGTCAAGGCTGCCCTCTTTCTCCAGGTTATGGAGCTTGTTGATTAGCGCCGAGGGTATGAAGGTGTTGAATGCTGAGCTGTAATCAATAAACAGAAGTCTGATGTAGGTATTTCTATTGTCCAGGTGATCCAAGGCCAAATGGAGAGCCAGTGAGATTGTATCTGCAGAAAACCTATTGTGGCAATTGTCAATTGTACAGGGTCCAGGTCCTTGCTCAGGTAGGAGTTGATTCTAGCCATGACCAACCTCTCAAAATACTTCATCAAAATAAATGTGAGTGCATCTGGGTGGGAAACTCCTACTGCGTTAGATGTCCTCGAACACTCCAGCCAGTTGGTTAGCAAGGCTTTTCAACCCAGGTACACCAAGGATTGAAAAGCCTGACGCCTTGCGAGGGTTCACCTTCATGAAAGCTGTTCCGACATTGGCCTCAGAGACAGAGATTATGGCCTCACCAGATGCTGCAGTGATTCACACAGGTGTAATTCTATTCTCCCTTTCACAGCGTGCATTAAAGGCGTTTAGCTTATGGATGAAACAAGAGCTGGCAGTAGGTAGGTGGATTCCGGTCAGGGGAGTAATAGCCAAATTTGAGAAGGGAGTGTGGGAATAGTGTCAGAGGAGAAAGTGGGAGGTGAGAGGTGGAAGTGACGAATCGATGAAGATGATGGAAACTGATAGGAGAGAAAGGTAAAGCATGGACAGAGGTGGGGAGGGGAAACAGATGGGGGAATTGTGTGGGTGGTGGGCAGATGGACAGGGGTAGAAGTGAGAGACACAATGATGGGATCCATATGGATCAGGAGGAGAGAGAGGAGAGAAAAAGTACAGAAGAGGAACAGTTACCATAAGTCGGAGACTTTGATGTTCAAGCAATCAGGTAGTATACCAGTCAAAAAGAATATTAAGTGCTGTTCCTCTAGTTGGCATTAGCATCTCTGCCGGAGGTAGAGGACACACATGCCAGTGTGGGAGTGGGTTTGGGGAATTAAAATGGTAGCAACCAGGAGATCCAAATGGCCACAGCAAAAGGAGTGCAGGTGCTTGGCGAAGCAATTAGCCAGTTTACATCTGGACTCACCAATGTAGAGCAGGCCAGATTGGAAGAACCAGATACAGTAACTAAGGCTGAGGATTTACAGGTAAATTTCTGCCTCACCAGGAAGGGTAGTTTTGGTCTCTGTATGGTGGTGAGGGAGAGGTATAGGATGTTACACCTCCTATAGTCACAGGGGAAGGTACCTGGGAAGGGAGGGAGACGAGTGGGGAGTGATGAGCAAACCAGGGAGTCATGGAGAGAGTCATCCCTGCAGAAAGTAGAGAGAGGACTAGAGGGAAAGATGGGATGGCATCCCATTGTAGATGGTGGTTACTGAAAAGAATGATATACTGAATGGGTAGGTTGGTGGTGTGAGAAGTGAGGACAAAGATAACTCTGTCCCTGTTCTGCCTAGTCAGGATGGGGGTGAGGGCAGAAGTGTGAGAACTAGAAGAGATGCGGATGAAGGTTCCATTAATAGCGGGGTTGGGGGGGGGGTGCTGTATTCTGGAAGGGTCTTAGAGGTCCTGGAATGAAAGAATTCATCTTGAGAACAGCTGCAGCAGAGACAAAGGAAATGAGCAAAACAAATGGCATCCTTGCATAGACAGGGTTAAGGAAGATCCAGCAGTGGATAATCTGTCTCCTGAGATGAGCAGAAGAAGAAAGAGACAGGATTCACAGATAGCCCAAGTGAGCCTAAGCCTGGGTGGAAGTTACAGGCAAAATTGATGAAATTGACAAACTCTGCACAGATGCAGGAAGCAGCAGCACTTTTGTCATCAATGTAGTGGAGGAAGAATTGGGAGTGGTGCCAGGTAGGCTTTGAACATAGATTCCTCCACATAATCAACAAAAACTGGGGCCCATGTGAGTGCCTTTTGCTACACCTGTGGTTTGGAGAAAGTGGGAGGAGCCCGAAGAGAAGTTGTTGAGGGTGAACACCAGTTCTGTCAGATGAAAAAGTGTGTTGGTGAGGAACTAGTTGGGTCTATAGTCAGGGCCGGATTAAGCTAGTGTGGGGCCTGTAGCATATGTTATAAAGGGGCCCTAAATTTAAAAAATGCACGTAAGTATTAAAACATAAATTATTTACTTGCATAGTAAAGTAATTCAATTTTTTCATTTGATATACAGCCAGATAATACGACAAATGTCTGACACTTCAGTAATAGTATTACTTATATGTAGGTATCAATTTCAAATGTCAAAAGTAACAAAACTACAATTTAAAAGTTAGATTTTCTAGATTTAGCATGAGCAAATTTGTTGATGATACTGGAAACATTAGAGGAGGAGGAAAAGATTGCGGTGAGATGCAGCTCGCAGTGGCCACTCCGGTGGTGATGTCTGTTATTTGTCAAGTAGGGTGCCATGCACAATCCTGATTTGATAGAGATGGACGTGAGAGCACAGAGGAACATCTGGTGAAACTTCTGAAAAGCCTGCTTCGCTGCTGCTGCTACTGTGTGCGCCAGAATCTCTGGAGGGGAAGGCCCGGAGTCCTCGGCTTTGCTTGTTGCTCGGCAGCTGGGGTGGGGGCGAAGCGCTCGGCAGAGGATGGTGCTCAGAGAGGCTGTGTCGGAGGAGCTGGTCGGAGGTTCGAAGTTTTCGGACAGACTCAGAGTTCGCTGCGGTCGGGTGCTTCCATTGATGCTGCACTGGCAAGTTTGCGGCGCTTGGAGGTTCATGGCAGGGAGAGTTTCTCCCTTCTGCCACCTTTGTGGAATGATGAGACTATCGGGACTTTGAGACTTTTTTTTACCGTGCCCATGGTCTGCTCTTTATAAAATTATGGTCTTGCTTTGCACTGTTGTAACTATATGTTATAATTATGTGGTTTTGTAAGCTTTAGTCTTGGTTTGCCCTGTGTTTTCTTGTGATATCATTCTGGAGGAACTTTGTATCATTTCTTAATGCATGCATTTCTAAGTGACGATAAACGAGGACTGAGTGTCCTTATAATCTAAAAAAAAAGTCTATTTCACGCAGAAGTTCATGTTCAATGCTCATTAGAGTGAGATTGCTCAATCTGTTTTGACCCATGGTGCTCCTTAGTTCATTTTTAATCCTTTTCAGTCTTGAAAATGAGCGTTCTCCACCACAGTTGGTAACCATGAGTGACAAGTAGATGTGCAAGGTATTTTCTACATTTGGAAAACATGACTCCAAAGAATTGTCAGTTATCAAACAGTACAACAGTAACTCTACAAGGTCTTGTTTGGTGCCAATATGAGAAGCAAGATCAGTTTTTAACAGTTCAGTAAACTGCACAAATTCTTCATTAAGACTTTCTTCCAGATCTTCCAGATATGATTTAATAAGATTTGATGCCCTCTTTACGATCTCTTCAGGTATAAGCGACTGTAACTGATGAAGGAATCCAAAAACACCATTCACCTATAGATAAGCTTTCTGCCTTTTTGACAGGGCAGAAAACAAGCTGTCAATAATGGTAAGAAATGTTCGGCTTTTAAACTTCTGAGAAGGCGTTTGAGTTTCAACAAGTGGATCAAGAGTGCTGGAACCACTGAAATCATCATATGCGCGATTTTGCTTGTGTTTTCTTCGAGTTTGCTGTTGATAATCTTCATACTTAGTCAGGTCCTTGGCTTTTTGCTCAATGTCTGAAAAAGTAGACCACATAGCTTGAATATATCCATGCAAGGATTCACAGAGTGCACAAGCTGTGTTCAAGTCTTGGCCAGAAGATTGCAAGGAAGCACTGGTCATTTGAAAATGGTGTTATACTTGATCCCACAATGCAACCATTATTCCTGTTTCCAGCTTCATCATGGTTGAAAGTGATCCACAAGCCTATTGTCGACACTCTGCCTTCTGATCATTGTTATTTGAAATGTTATCCAAGACTTGTTTTATTGCAGAAAAGCTGTGTGAAAGTGCTTTTGTTGTATCTGCACAAGCTGACCACCTGGTATCTGACATTCTTTTCACAATGGGCAAATGAGCACCACCATCAGATAATGCAGCAGAAAGGAGATCCCACCGATAAGTGGAAGCAGAAAAAAATGTGTACAGGCTTTCTACAAATTGAAAGAAAATTAATGCTTCTTGACAACATTCAGCAGCACATTTTCCAACCAAATTCAGTGAATGTGCAAAACATGGAATGTAATCCGCAAGCTCATTCAGCTCTTTAATTCGTGCTGGCATTGTCATAACTTTGACCATGGCAGTCTTTTATATCAATGTCATCTTCCTTTAAAAAGTCAAGTAAACTTTGAGTGAGCTGTTCAGCACTATGACCTTCCATATCCACAAACTTCACAAATTTTTCAACTGGCCCAGACAGCAAAACATAGCACACAGTTGAAGTCAGCTGGTCTACATTAGATATATCTGGAATAGAATCCAATGAAACAGAATAATACTTGTATTTCTTCACTTCATCGATAATCTGATCCAGTACGCTGGATCCAATCAGATTGATGAATCCCTCACATAGGTATGATTTATGTTCCCTTCCTTGGTTTGCATGAGCATTTATATGCTCTGCCAGAAAAGGGTCAAACTTGGCCAGTAATTCTAACGACCCCAAGTAATTTCCATTATGAGGAGAGCCAACAGTTTTATCACTACCACGAAATGAAAGGCCTCGTTCTGCTAAAAACTTTACAACTTCAGTTATTCGTTCTAGAAGTGTGCGAACTTTCACTTGTTTCAAGTGTTCTTTCACAAGGTGGGAATCGACATGTTTAGCTTAGTTTTTGCACATCGACAGTGGAATTAAAGCTTGTCTATGTGAGGAACTTTCTTCATGTCGACATAATAGATTGCTTGCATTTTTCCAGTCATTAAACCCCTCTTCACTAAACTTTGATGAACATCCTGAAGTCATAACCTTGCATGGGAAACAGAATAGGCTTCCCTTGCTTTCTGAATAGCATAACCAATTTCTTGCATGTTGCTTGTTTGTAGGTTTATGGACATATGTGAAATAAGACTTCTGACAGTGCCGAGGTTTCTTTTCATTGTTATACAATGGGATGGATGAAGAGAAGTCACTCTCAGTATGTTGACATTCATCACTTCCCTTGGCTATCCAATATTCACGATCACAATCATCTAGGTTATTTGGCCATTCACCAATATCATTAGAGCACTTGTTCTTTCGCATTCAATGGGTTCTGGCTGTTGCTGTATCATGCCTTCTGCCGCACTACTACTAGTTGTTCCTATATTTCCAGCTTCAGTCATTATAGCACCATCACCTTCTCCATGAACATCAAAATATTCTGTCAACTTACATGTTTTTGATATCACAAGTTGGTCTCTTCCTTCTTTTTCTTCCTTCGCTTTACATTTTGCACGTCCAGAAGCATAATGACCTCCAATATCTCTGGCTCTATTGCTCATTGCTATCTGCAATGGAAAAAAATAATGAAATATGCATTTAAAAACAAGTAGTTTATGTTACAAAAGCTAAGTAGCGGTATCAACAAAGACTAGTGAACAATAACAAATTTCTGTGACTGTTGTGGCTATGAGCACGTGTGGATCACATGCACTCAACAACCAACTGGGAATAGTGTTCTGAAAATTATCTGTTTAGTTGCTTATTGAAACTCATTTCAATTGGGAAGTACAGGTTGAAACTCACAGTCTAATCCAATCTTGTATGTTCCTGAGCTGGTTCGGACTACCTAAAATCAGGAGGAAAATGAGGAACCATGAACTGGGTCACATAAAACTGTTGAGTCGCACATCCCTTATCGCAGACTCACCGCGGTGCCACTGGAGGGTGCGGCGTAACAGTGCTCGCTGCAGCAGCTTGGGAGCATGGGGGATAGCACAAAGGTCACCACGACACAGCAAGAAGCCAACACATGCCTGCACACACATACTGCACCATGCAGCATGCAGCTCTCCCGACATGAAAGCAACAGCATTGCCAGATTGTCGTTGTTGTGGCGTGGATGAAATCACAAAGCGTTGTGTTACGGGTAGGTACAAGGCAGTTTCTTTATTCGACAGCAGGCAGAGACTCCTGGCAGAACACATCTAAACCGCCTTGTGATTGAGGCTCGATATTTATTTGCGGAACACAAAGGACAGTTCATAGTTACAAGTACAGACAATTCTTTGAAGTTTTCACGTCTTTTGATTAAATTCATTCTACCGTCGCCAGTATGCCTAAACTGGCATTCATGGCCTTGAGGAATGCAAGTTAAAATCCATAATACATTATTTGGAATGTTATGTGCTAACATAGAGTACAATTCATATTCAAAAGGCATAGATATGGTGTCTTCGCAACTACCTGTAAACTTAGCACTCTTGTCTCAGAGGCGCCAGAGATGCATTGTTACAAATGAAACTGGGTCCACAGCTTTTAGGAAATGCATTGTTATGAACTCAATCCACAGTACTTTGTCAAAGAACAGAAGACTGATGGCTGAAGTCACTTATTTACAAACCTCACTTCCAGAAAAGTTGGGATATTTTCCAAGATGCAATAAAAACAAAAATCTGTGATATGTTAATTCACGTGAACCTTTACTTAACTGACAAAAGTACAAAGAAAAGATTTTCAATAGTTTTACTGACTAACTTAATTGTATTTTGTAAATATACACAAATTTAGAATTTGATGGCTGCAACACACTCAACAAAAGTTGGGACAGAGTTAAAATGAGATTGAAAAGTGCACAGAATATTCAAGTAACACCGGTTTGGAAGACTCCACATTAAGCAGGCTAATTGGTAGCAGGTGAGGTATCATGACTGGGTATAAAAGTAGCGTCCATCAAAGGCTCAGTCTTTGCAAGCAGGGATGGGTTGTTGTTCAACCCTTTGTGCCAAAATTCGTGAGAGAATTGTTAGTCAGTTCAAAAGGAACATTTCTCAATGCAAGATTGCAGAGAATTTAGGTCTTTCAACATCTACAGTACATAATATTGTGAAAAGATCCAGAGAGTTCAGAGACATCTCAGTGCGTAAAGGGCAAGGTCGGAAACCACTGTTGAATGCGCATGATCTTTGAGCCCTCAGGCGGCACGGCCAAGAAACCGTCATGCTACTGTGACAATTACAGCCACCTGGGCTCGGGAGTACTTCGGAAAACCATTGTCACTCAACACAGTCCGTCGCTGCATCCAGAAATGCAACTTGAAACTGTATTACACAAGGAGGAAGCCATACATCAACTCTATGCAGAAATGCCGGCGAGTTCTCTGGGCCTGAGCTCATCTCAGATGGACCGAAAGACTGTGGAACCGTGTGCTGTGGTCAGGTGAGTCCATATTTCAGCTAGTTTTCGGGAAAAATGGGCGTCCAGTTCTCCGTGCCAAAGATGAAAACGACCATCCAGATTGTTATCAGCGAAAGGTGCAAAAGCCAGCATCTGTGATGGTATGGGGGTGCATCAGTGCCCACGGCATGGGTGAGTTGCATGTATGTGAAGGTACCATTGACTCTGAGGCATATATTAGGGTTTTAGAGAGACATATGTTGCCATCAAGGCGACGTCTCTTCCCGGGACGTCCATGCTTATTTCAGCAGGACAATGCCAGACCACATTCTGCACGGGCTACAATAGCGTGGCTTTGTAGACACAGAGTGTGTGTGCTTGACTGGCCTGCTGCCAGTCCAGATCTATCTCCTATTGAAAATGTATGGCGCATCATGAAGAGGAGAACCAGACAACGGAGCCACAGACTGTTGAGCAGCTGAAGTCTTATATCAAGCAAGAATGGACAAAATTTCCAATTGCAAATCTACTACAATTAGTATCCTCAATTCCAAAATGATTAAAAAGTGTTATTAAAAGGAAAGGTGATGTAACACAATGGTAAACATGCCTCTGTCCCAACTTTCATTGAGTGTGTTGCAGCCATCAAATTCTAAATTTGTGTATGTTTACAAAATACAATTAAGTTGGTCAGTAAAACTATTGAAAATCTTTTCTTTGTACTTTTGTCAGTTAAATAAAGGTTCATGTGAATTAACATATCACAGATTTTTGTTTTTATTGCATTTTGGAAAATATCCCAACTTTTCTGGAAATGGGGTTTGTAAGTGTAAATGAATTGTCTACCCAAAACTCACTCTAACAGTCGTGAGAATACGGTGAGATGCCAATTTCACCAGACTGCAGCTTGCAAGCATTTAGTGCTGGTGGGGCCCTCGAAAATGCGGGGCCCGTAGCATATGCTACTTTTGCTACTAGGTTAATCTGGCCCTGTTATAGTACAGAAAGAAATGGAGAGCCCTGAGGCCTTCCTAATGAGAGAGAGAGCAGTATACAGGCGGAGGACGTCTTAGGTGGTGGTGGGTACAAGAAATTAATGTTCAAAGTTCAAAATTCAAGTTTAGTCTGGAATTGCCACTTTGCCCATGAGATGGCTTTCTGGAGATTGTACCTGGACCTCTTGTAACTTTCTTGGTCACCAGGTTTGAATGTCTCTGATCCTGCCCTCAGCAGATTGCAGATCTCGTGGTTTATCCAGGGCTTCTGGTTGGGGAAGGCTCTGAACTAAATTAAAAGTTGAAATCATATGATGAAAAGAAACAGCACAGAATCAGGCCCTTTGACCCAACCCACCCAAGCTGACCAAGTTGCTCTAAATGAGCTTGGCTCAAATGGCTGCATTTGGCCCATGTACCTTTAAACCTGTCCTATCACGAACCTGTCCAAATATCTTTTAAATATTGCAATTGTACTCACCTCAGGCACTTCCTTTGTCAGCTCATTCCAACTTCTCACCACCCTCAGACTTGACTCTTTCAACTTAAATCACTAATTTCTGACTCTCCTACAGAGGGGGAAAAAAGGCTGTGACCATTCACCTTATCGATGCTCTCTCTTGATTTTATGAACCTCTATAATGTCACCTCTCAGCCTCCCTGACTCTAGGAAATCAGCTTAAGCCTCTCCTCTCCTTATAACTAAAATCCTCTGGTCCCAATAACATCCTTCCTATAGCTAGATGATCAAAACTGTGCATAGTACTCCAAGTGTCATCTCACCAACACCTCGTACAGCTGCAACGTGACATCCCAATTATTGCATGCAGTAACTTGAACAATGTATGCAATACACCTTCACCATGTCCACCCATATCACCACTTTCACTTTCTCTGGGTACCTCTAGGAATCTATGGCGAACCTGTAGAATTCTCCTCTACAGAGGACACTGAAGACTAAGTCATTTAAATATATTCGAGGAGGAGATAAATGTATTTTCTTCATGCTAAAGGGATGAAGGCCTGTGAGAAAAGAGGGAAGAGGTACTTAAGTGATTGTCTTGGATAGTGGAAAAGGTCCAAAATCTTGAATGATCTTCACCCCATCTCCCCCACCCCCGCTCCAAATTCCTCTGTTTCTCTTCTAATCTCTGAATTTAGCTTGTCGCATGTTTGGACAAGGCTATGAGGAGCTCTGGAAGTTTGAACCTGGCAATACCCAACAGAGCATAGGTGAGTGGTTATTGGTAAGTGCAGGGCTGACAGCACTGTTAATAACACCTCACAGAGTCTATGTCATACAGCATAGAAACAGGCCCTTTGGTCCCTGCCGACCGAAATCACTGTGTTGCATGGCAAGAGTAGACTGAATGGATAACTGGCCTGATTGGATTGTCCTGGTTTTGTACGGGGTAATATTAAACAGTGTTTAAGAAGCCAGAGCACAGTGCAAGTATTCAGTGCTACCACATGCATGTGGTACTTCTCCAAAGTCTTTGCCAGCTAGTGCTCTTCTTGATAGCACACAGAGTGAAATAAACTAGCAAGAGACTGTTTTCTGTGGGTGCTCACTGGTCTGTGGAATGGTGGTGTAAATGGCCTGGTTCGATACAGTGCAGGGACTCACATACACCTTGGTGGTCTCCATTTGCCTTCCTCTACATCTACACCAGGAAGGCCAAGTGTAGACTAGGAGACCATACTCTGGAACACCAACACTCAGTCCATAATGGCGATACCATACTTCAGTTACATGCTGCATCAATCGGAACTACCACCCTCCCCCTCCCTCCTGAGTCAGTGGGGGCTCCTGACCACCATTATTCCCATCTCCCTCTCGTGTCAGAAGGGGACTCAGCCTTCTCACACCAGTAATAACTCCCGCCCTTCCCTCTCCCTCCCACATCAGTGGAGGGTCTCACCCATCCACCCTCCTAAATAGGTGGGGACCCCATCCTAGCCAGCAACCCTCTCTCTCACGTCAATAGGGGCATCCAGCCACACTCCCTCCCCTTTCCTTCAGGCGTCAAGTCAGGGCATCCGCCTACTCCCCCTTCCTGTCAGTTGGGGCATGTACCCCACCCCCATCAGTCGGGGCACGCAGCCCCACTCCCTGCCTGACAGTCAGGGTACCCACCCCACCCTTCCCCCGCCAGTCAAGCACGTCTCCACGCCGTTCCTGTCAGTCGGGGCACACCCCCTACTCTTTCCCCCCCGTGACTTGGGGCATACACCCCATCTTCCTCCCGGGTGCGTGGGATCACCGACTCCTCTGTATAACTAACCAGGCCGTATCGGGGTTGGGAATAACTTGATTTCCGGTCCGAGCCTCTTCATCTGAACTCTGAAGGAAATGGGCACAATTCAGAATAAGAAGGCAAGCTGCAGGTGACAGGTAAGGGGTGGGTGAAATGAAATAAGAAGCTTGCAGGGGATAGGTGGAAGAACTAAAGGGCTGAATAAAAAATAATCTAATAGGAAATGACAATGACATTTCCGTTTCAGAACGAGCTGAGAGGAGTGACCCGGGAGTGGGAAGAGGTGGTATTCCTGCCTGTTTGTCCATTCCAGTGGGGCCAGGCCCAGGACTTCCACTTGATGGCCTCAGGCCGCCCCACCCTCCTCCCTTCCCGCCCCAGTCCCGCCCCTTCCCCACTGCGCATGTGCAGAACCCATCAAGGCGCCGAGGCCTGGAGTAGCGAGCGCCGAGCACCGAGCCGGGGTCGGACGAGGTCGTCAGGTAGAGCTGCTCCGGGGGTGGGCTCAGAGCGTAGGCGCGGTCAGTGCGCTAGGTCGAGGAGCAGATGCCGGATTTAGTCAGGCTGTAGTCCGTGCCCACTGGTGCCATCGAGACGTCGTCACGGTGTCTTTGTGTGTGTGTGTGTGTGTGTGAGTGTGTGAGACCCTCCGCTGCCGTGTGTTTCGCTCGAAACAGCGCTGCTGTCACACTTGTATGTAAACTCTACCTCAGGGACAAGTGCTTGCTTGCGTTCTGGAGAGAAATGACAGAGCCCAACCCCCTTCGCTGGTGAGTGTGAGATAAAGTGTGAACCAGAATGCTGGAATTACTCAACAGGTAGGCAGCATCTTTGGAGACAGGAACAGATGAAAGGACGTGGTCTCTACCGATGCCCTCGACCTGCTAAGTGCCTTTTGCTTTCATTTCATTTGCTTTCTCTGGATTTTTCTGTGCCAATATTTAACTCTTCACTGAGCTGACTACATTACCGTTTGTGGTGACCTGCTTTGTACACTTCTCGATTTAGTGCTTTGGAGTGTCCCGAGGTTGCCTTGGGCACAAAGAAATGTAAGTCTTTTGTTTCTTTAGGGTCTGTGTGCATGTTTGGGTTCCAAGCTCTGTCCAGTCAGTATAAAACTTAACCCCTCATCACCAGTTTGGGCTTCCAGCAATGAAGTTGAGAAGGGTGATAATCGTCCAGTTTTTATCCAATATATTGAGAAGTGTTTTGGAATTGGAAAAGACCTTCTGGCTGTGTGTTAACATGATACCTCTGAATCTGCTGCATCTTGTTAGCAAGGAGAACCTTACAATGATCAGGGCACAATGGTGTTTGTAGGGTTGAGGATTGATGATGGGGTGCTGGATGGGAGTGCTCATTGCCTCAAAATTGTACAAACGTAAGGAATAGGAGGCCCCTTCCCTATTGAGTAAGGTTACAACCAATCTTTTACCTTGATTCCTTTTAATATCTAAAAAAAATTATGATCTCTCAGCAATTGAGGCTGCTGGGGTGAAGGAGGAATTCTCAGTTTGACTCCCTATTTTGAGTGACTCTCTGGTTCTAAAGATCCACCTGGGGAACCCTCATTTCTGTATCTACTCATTCAAGTAATGTAAAAGTTTTATTTATTTTGTGTTGGGCCAGGTAACCAATCAATTTCTTGTTGTCTCCCCCTTGGTTTTTAAATTGTGAGGTTGCATTTGCTGCCTTGCAGCTATTTCCTTAGCCGTACTGTCTCCCTAATTCCATCCATTTCTCAGCTGGCTTTTCTACTTTCATATACGCAGAAACAAAGTTGCTGCTATTAACAGAACTTAGTGAAAAAAATTAAACAGTAATTGATACAACAATGTATTAGTGACACTGCATGGGACACCTTAAATGTACATCTATACTGATTCTCCTTTAAAGTAAAGCATTCAAATAATGATCAACAGTGGGTTAACTATTTACATTAATATACAGTTAAAAATCTAATCTGTTACAAATTCATTTTATTCACTGATCTCTACTACAATCTGCACTTTGACATTGCTGAAATGCCTTCTCAAGTAGAATAACTCCAGTAATCCTTGTGCATCTTGTCTCATTCTGGTTCTTCTATGTTTGTTACCTTGTTACATATAATCGAGCACCATCCTCCCAGTATCACCTCTGTATTTTTAACTGTGTATGAAATGTAACACCAGCGGAAACTACAGTCACACTTACTTTATATTAGTGTGTTACTACTGAGCAAACTCTTGTTGCTTCTGAAACTTCCCATCTCTTTGTCTGCTTTCACACTGCATCCTAGCTCCCACAGAGCGAGATCCCGGTAGACTCTTGACTGATTTCTTTTTTGCTGTGGTCACTGCTTAAAGTTTGTTTCACTTATCTTCTCTGAACAGTCTGTCCTAGATCATCGGCAAGGCTTTCAGCTCTGACACATCTTTTTCCACGCTGTCATGCTGGGCTGACGTTAATTTGTTCATGCCTGTTGTAACCTCCTCTCAAGGACCATTGGAACTGCTTCCTTGTTGCAAACATCACCATCTCCGTCTGTTCCTGATTTGACCAATCCGGTGATTCCATGGTATCAAGTGCATTCTTGGGCTGATGCAGTTGTTCTGAAACCTGGTGAACTGACCTTCTTACAGTTCAAGCTGGTGAGATGGACTCTTCCTCTGAACTGCCTGACCTTGTTTTGACAATAGCCCCATTGTTCAGAGAATTGAGCCTGGCTGATACTTTTCACTCTGGGTCTTCGGCCTGTCATTGGTCCTGAACGGGATGTTCCCTTCTGGAACCACCTGCTCCCCCTTCTCCCCACCAGTCCAGTTCTCTGCTTTCTGTGGCATCTTACTGGACATTTACAGGAAATCTAACAACAACACTTCCTTGTGTTATCATGGCGATTGTCCACAGTGTCTGATGATGACAGTTTTTAGAGTGGAAAACCTGTTGCACTGGGGCAGTTCTGCATCCTTGAACTCAGAAGTCTGAGTTCAGAGGTATGAAAAAGCATCACAAGCTGGGGTCTTCCTTGATTGGAGTGGATTACCATGATGTCTTGTATGCCTTGTCGTATCCTTTGTGTTGCAGTCCTGCTTTCCTAGCCTTTGGATCTCACAGTAGGTCTCATCTGTTCAGTCTGCTGGAGCTGACTTTCCATGCGAGGACAGGCATGTCCTGTCTCACCAGGCTACCCTCACCTGGTTTAGCCCAAATGTCAAAGCGTTGTGCCAGGGTGCAGCCGCTGTCCCATGCAAACAGCTACTTGGAGCCGAGAGTGAGGGCTGAGTGTACAGTGGGCACCAAGGGTGAGTGAGCTGCCGCAGAATGGATACAATGAGCCTCTTCACCAGAGCTGCTACCCCCCCCCCCAGACACTCTGTACACCCCTTATCTCTGCAGATAATATCCTCAAACAACTCTCATCAATTTGTCAAACACAATTATTCTTTAACAAGATCACATTAAATCTACTTGATATTATAAATCAGAATCAGATTTAATATGGCAGGCATATGTTGTGAAATTTAACTTAGCGGTACAATGTAATACACGATAAATATAGAAAAAATGAATTACAGTAAGTACATATGTTTATTAAATAAAAGTAGTGCAAAAACAAATATTTTTTTTAAGTGTGGTAGTGTTCATGGGTTCAATGTCAATTTAGAATTTGTATGGCATAGGGAATGAAGCTGTTCCTGAAATGCTGAATGTGTGCCTTCAGGCTTCTGTACTTCCTTCCCGACGGTAACAATGTGAAGACACCTGTCCTGGGTGGTGGGTTTTCTTAACGATGAACCTTTCTGAGGCACAGCTCCTTGAAGATGTCTTGCATACTATGGATGTTGGTGCCCATGATGGAGCTTACAATTTTCAGCAGCTTGCTTTGATTCTGTGTGGTAGACCCCCCCACCCCCCAGACTAGATAGTGATGCAGCCAGTTGCAATGCTCTCCTCAGTACCTCTGTAGAAGTTTTCAAGTGTTTTAGGTGACAAAACAAATTTCCTCGAACTCCTAATGAAATATAGCCATTGGCTTGCCTTCTTTACAGCTGCATTGATATGTTGGGACCATGTTAGGTCCTCAGATGCCCAGGAATTTAAAAACTGCTCACTCAACTTCTGATCCTTCTATGAGGATTGTTGTGTGTTCCTTCATCTTACCCTTCCTGAAGTCCACAATCAGCTCTTTGGTCTTACTGACGTTGAGTACAAGGTTGTTGCTGTGACACCACTCCACTAGTTGGCATATCTCACTCCTGTATGTCCTCTCATCACCACCTGAGATTCTACCAACAATGGTTGTATCATCAGCAAATTTATAGATGGTATTTGAGCTATCCCTAACCACACAGTCATGGGTACGGAGAGAGTAGAGCAGTGAGCTATGCACACACCCCTGAGGTGCACCAGTGTTGATCGTCAGCGAAGAGAAAGCAAATACCCTGCTGCTACTTGCATGGTAATGGATTCTAGCATTTTCTCTCTGCTACCACTTCTACCCTTCTTTAATCAGCCTTGGATTTTCTCAGTTCCCCGGGACATTTCCAGAATAAGAATCAGGTTTATTATCACTGGCATGTGTCGCGAAATCTGTTAACTTAGCAGCAGCAGTACACAATGTAAAAGAAGAAGAAAAAGAAAATAAATAAGTATCAATTTACAGTATATGTATATTGAAAAAATTAAAATCCTGCAAAAAACAGAAATAATTTTATAATAAAGAAGTGAGGTAGTGTTCACAGGTTTATTGTCCATTTTGGAAACTAATGGCAGAGGGGGAGGAAGCTGTTCCTGAATCGCTGCGTGTGTGCCTTCAGGTTTCTGTACCTCCTACCTGATGGTAACAGTGAATTCAAGTAACCTTGTAAAATTGCAACAATGCAATCACCATCTGTGCAGCTACTTCTTCTAACACCAAGTATGGCAACTAATTAGGAAAGTAAATGATATATTGGTTTTATTGCAAGAGGGTTTTTGAGGACAAGAGTAGCGATGTCTTGCCCCGGTTTTATGGGCCTCTGGCGAAGCTGTTCCTGGAATACGTACTGTTGGGTCTCCCTCCCGAAGGGAATGATTGATTCCTGTGATGGTTTTGTTGAATAAGGGAGATTAAACATACTGAATGTAGAAGAATGATGTGTAAGATTCTTATGGAACTTGGAAGGTTGAATACAGGGTTGATATTTCTCCTGGCTGGAGCTTTTCAAAAGGAGTGTGGTGGGGGGGGGGCAGAGTCTCAAAATAAGGGATTGGCTGCTGAAGACAGAAGGAGAAGAAATTTCTTTGCTCAGTAGCCAGGCCCACAGAGCCTCCAGGGGTAGAGAACTCCATAAGCTCACTGCCATCTAAGTGTTTTCAAGTTGAGAGGCAAATGGATTTTGAGGTAGTCAGGGAATCAAAAGATATGGTTCTGTGTGGGAAAGCATCCGAGAGATAAAAGACCAGCAGTGTAGGCACGAGTATGCATATTCAATCCCAGCTCCTGGTTCATATGTTGTTTTTACCTTCTTCATAATGTCCACCTTAGTCTGTCAGTGATACCGATGTAGACCACCACAGATGGACCTTGCAGCCATAGAGCACAGAAACAGGCCACTGTGTCCAGACTGGTCACCTGTCACTATCTACACTGACCCCATTTACCACCACGTGATCTTAGTGCTGGTGATTCAAATCTTCGTCAAGCTATTTCTCAAATGTGGTGACAGTCTCTGTCTTCACCACTCACTCATGTAGTCTGTTCCAGAATCCTCCCACCTCTCAGTGGAAAAAAAACTCTTCCTGAGGTCCTCTCTAAACCCTGGTGTCTTCCCCCTTCCTTTCCAGTCCTGAAGAAGGGTCTCTGTCTGAAATGTCAATTATTCATTTCTACAGATAACATCCTGTTGAGTTCCTCCAGCATTTTGTTTGTGTTGCTCTAAATCATGTCTTCCACTTTGATACCTCTGCTCGACATGGTAGGTGAATCCAGGTCCATGGGAAAGGTAAAGGGCTAGAGAAAAAGGAATCTGATGGGGGAGAGTGGACCATGGGAGAAATGGAAAAAGGAGGGGCACCAGGGGGAGGTGATAGGCAGGGGAGGAGAAGTAGTAAGAGGCCAAAGTGGGGAATAGAAGAAAAGGGAAGGGGGAGGGAAAATAAATTGCAGGGAGAAATAGATGTTCATGCCATCAGGTTGGAGGCTATCTATGGAATATGAGGTGTTGTTGCTCCTCCATCCTGTGAGTTGCCTCATCATGGCAAAAGAGGAGGCTATGGACCAACTGACTTGTCAGAACGGGAATGGGGATAAGAATAGAAATTAAAATGGTTGGCCACTGGAAAATTCTGCTTTTGGTGGATGGAGCAGAGGTGCCCAACTGAGCAGTCCCCCAATTTGTCCAGTCTCATGAATGTAGAAGAGGCCACATCGGGACCCCATCAGATTTGCAGGTGAAGTGTTGCCTCACCTGGAAGAACTGTTTGGGGCCCTGAATGGAGGTGAATGAGAGGTGTAGCATTTCTGCCACTTTCAGGATTTGTGCTAGGAGGGAGAGAGAAATGAACAGGGGAATCAGGGAGGGAGCAAACCCAGCAGAAATCAGAGTGTGGGGGAAGTTGGAAGTAAGGATGTGGTGGCTGGGCCCTGTTGAAGATGCCGGAAGTTGTAGAGAATGATGTGTTGGATGCGGAGGCTCGTGGGGTAGTAGGTGAGGACAAGAGGAACCCTGTCCCTGTTAAAACGGTGGGAAATTGGGGTGAGCACAGATGTTGGTGGGAATTGGAGGGGATGCAGGTGAGGAAAGCATCAATGGTGGAGAGTGTGGTAACAATAGAGATTGCGGAAGAGGTTCACAGGATGTTGCTTGTAATGGGGGTGCTGTAGTTATTAAAAGCTATCTGATAGATATGATTTACTCACATTACCCATTAGTAACTGCTGTCCACCCAATACTTTCCTTCCAGTGATATGTGGTTCCTGCTCCTGCCCATCATAAATCCTTGCTGAATCTTTGCTCTGTCTGCTGCAACTCTAGTTGGTTTGACTTTGGAGGCAATGCGATGAGTTTGTTACTGGTTATTAACCTTTATAATATTTGTTCCAGCTTTTCCATCTGCAGGTCTGTGTATGAATACTTGATAATAGCTGGGCTTGCTACTGGACTGGAGCTGTAACCTGGAAACTTCCATCAGTTTGGTACTCCAGCAGAAAGCCCACTCGAAATTTCATGTGAGTTTCTGTCTACTTTTTCATCACTTTATCCAACATTCTTTGGGGATATTTGATCAATTTGGAATAATAACAAACTCAGGAAATCTAATAAATTATGCGAGCTAAATACTTCTCACGGGCACCTGCAGTCCTAGAGACCCCACCCTCTCAGGTGGGTCCATCTGGCCCACAGCAGGATCATAGTGAGCTAGTCCCCATAGGTGGTCTCCAGGGGACCAGCCCAGAGGCCTTAACACTGCCAAAACTGCCACTAAACAAATGAGTTTATTTTGTGGCCAATTCTCCTCACTATAGACTTGAACTCATCCAATAATCTATTTATAGAGTAATGTTCCATGACTTTGGACTATGTTGTTATAAGCTAGACACTCTCATTCACTGCATTGTGCACTCTGGGATCATGAATACAACACAGTCCATTTTGCCCACTGTGGTTATGATGCTTCAAAGAACAGTGCTCTTGGCCCCATCGTTCTTCTTTGTTCTTGTCGTCCTATAAGCTCAGTGATGATCCACCTCCTCTTGGGCAGATACCTTGGGCACTGTTGCTCACTCCATAGTAAAGTTCTTCCTTGCATCTGCTCTGAAGCCTGAAGCTTTGAATCTGCCTCTTCCTCATCCCCACCCTCCCACCATCCTTGCACTATTGGCTAAAGGTACTACCTCCCTAAACCTACCCTAATGTTATGATCCATCTTGTGTCAAACTCCTCTTCCTTTACTGCAGGAAGGGTCAATTCAATCAACATACAACTCAGAGGAAAGAATTCTTCTCCAGCAAAGCCCTTCTACCCTGGGAGTACAGTTCCCTAGGGACCTCTCTGCAGTTGCAACTATCCTGAGACCTAGAGATGTACCACCATTCTGAAACACAGTCCCACCTTCCTCCTCCTCCTGCACTAACCAGCCTTAAGCCTTGCTCCACACCCGCTCTATAATGTTCTGTCATCAGCCACTGATTTTTAACGGAGAAACTGCTGGGCAAGGGCAGGTGGCCTGTAAAAGGTGGTTTAGTGGCAGATGGGCTAAGGCAGGTATATAGTTTTGTGGCCTAAACAATTGTGATCTGCTTTGGCCTATTGAGGTGTGGAAAGCTGCAGTGATGAGGTCTGTTTCTGGGTGCTGAGTGACCTGCATTACGTGATAGCAGAAGGTGTGATCCTTGGGCTTAGTTGTACCCTCTTTGGTGAATACAGTGCATTTAGATGGTGGTGCGGAGAGTATTGGTGGGGGCAAGGGAGGATTCTTGGTGCTTTAATGTTCCCACTTGTCTTTTGCAGACATGATCACTCTGACGGAGCTTGCTGCTCTCTCGGAGAGTCAGTCCACTCATCGACTTCTCAAACCCTGGTGGGATGTTCTGATGGACTATTTTGTAGTGATTATGTTGATGGTGTCCCTCTTGTCAGCCACCTTGCTCATTTCTAATGATAAAGTTGCATGTTTACCTTGTAACAATGTGCAAAGTTTCAACACCACTCCGAGATGTTACATAAATAAGTCTCACATGGTAGAATCCAATACAAAGAAGATACAGAATGTGAACAAGAATGATCCCAGTTCCCCAGGATCCTTACCATCAACAACTAAGAAATCAAAAGCAGGTCATAAAACAAACTTGGATTTCCAGCAGTATGTTTATATCAGTCAAGTCTGCTACCAGAAGGCCTTGCCGTGGTATTCCAAGTACTTTCCTTATGTAGCCCTTGTCTATTCCATTATCATGATGATCAGTGGCAACTTCTGGTTCAAATTTCCAAAAACCTCCTCCAAGGTGGAACATTTTGTCGCCATTCTGGGCAAGTGCTTTGAATCACCTTGGACCACCAAAGCAGTTTCTGAAACAGCCAATGAAGACTCTGAAAATAGCCAACATCGGACTAAAATGTTCCACTCAGTGACACCGGAGCCCAGTGAGAACTCTGACACTTGTTCCTCATTCACTTCCTGCCCCGAAGTGACCTTTGAGCCTCCTGTCACTGGGTCGGCCTCAATGAGTATCCTGGATAAGCAGGACGGTGAACAGGCTAAGGCTCTCTTTGAGAAGGTCCGCAAATTCCGGGCCCACACTGAGGACGGAGACCTCATCTACAAATTCTACGTCGGTCAGACAGTTGTCAAGGCTTTAAAATTCATGATCATTCTAATCTACACATTTACCTTCGTCAACTCGATCACATTCGAACACATCTGCAAGCCCAAGATCAAAAATGTCACAGGTTATTCTGTTTTCTTCTGCACTCATAGTATGGCTTACATGCTGCAGAAGCTGCTCATCACCTATATCATTTTGATTGGACTCAATGGATTGGTGTGTCTCTACACATTGTTCTGGCTGTTTCGAGGCTCTTTGAAAGAATATTCCTTTGAGAAGGTGCGTGAGGAGAGTAATTTCAGTGACATTCCTGATGTTAAGAATGATTTTGCTTTTTTGTTGCACATGGTAGACCAATATGACCAACTCTATTCCAAGAGGTTTGCCATTTTTCTGTCTGAAGGCTGTGAGAACAAACTACTAGAGATGAACCTTAACCATGAGTGGACTTATGAGAAGCTGAGGCAGCATGTGTCCAAAAACAGCCAAGGGAAGCTTGAACTGCAACTCTTCATGTTGTCTGGAATTCCAAAAGCTGTCTTTGATATGAGTGATCTGGAGGTTCTGAAGCTGGAGCTGGTTCCTGATGTGAAACTGCCAGCTAAAATATCTCAGATGGCAGCTCTGAGGGAGCTCTATCTTTACCATTGCCCTGCAAAAGTTGATCAAATTGCCTTCAATTTCCTCAGAGATCACCTTCACATCTTGCATGTCAAATTCACTGATATTTGTGAGATCCCTTTGTGGGTATACTCACTCAAAAACTTGGTGGAACTGCATCTTTCTGGCAATCTGAATTCTGAAACCAACAAGGCCATTGGGCTGGAGTCCCTAAAGGAACTGAGGCACCTCAAAATACTTATCCTGAAGAGCAACCTCTCCAAAATCCCCTCCAATGTCATGGAACTTGCTGCTCACTTGTCTAAATTGGTTATTCAGAATGATGGCACAAAGTTACTGGTCCTCAATAATTTGAAGAAGTTAGCCATCCTATCTGAGCTTGAGCTGCAGAATTGTGAGCTTGAGAGAATCCCACATGCAGTATTCAGCCTTGCTAACCTTCAGAAACTAGACCTGAAATTCAATAATATCCAAACCATTGAAGAGATTGTGAGTTTTCAGTACCTCAAAAGGCTTTCATGCCTCAAACTTTGGCACAACTCTATCGTCTCCATTCCTACAACCATTGGTCTCATCAAAAACCTTGAGCAACTTTTCCTAAACAACAATAAACTGGAGTCCTTGCCCAGTGCTCTGTTCACCCTCAGAAAGTTGAGGCACCTGGATCTCAGCCACAATCTGCTTACAACTGTTCCCCAAGACATTCAGTTACTCCAGAACCTGCAGCATTTCTCCATCACCAAAAACAAGGTTGAGTCCCTGTCTGTTCACCTCTTCCAGTGCCTAAAACTAAAGACTTTACAACTCGGTCAAAACTCTATCAACTGTATTCCCTCTGAAATTGGACAGTTGACACAACTCACTCACCTGGAGCTGAAAGGTAATCACTTGGAAAAGATTCCACCTGAGATTGGCCACTGTGCGTTACTGAAAAAGACCAATCTTATTGTTGAGGATATATTGTTTGATCGCCTCCCCACTGAGGTCAAAGACAATCTTACAGAACAAGACTTTTCTTCTGTTGTTTAAATTGCCTTCCTGAAGTTGCAGGAAATTTCTATTCTTGAATCAATTATCAAGTGCTGCAACTCTGGAAAGAATGAGACCCAAAGGAAAAACTCCACTGGTTTGGAAAATGAACTGTTGATTTGAATTAGAGTTCATTCAGAAAGCCAAAAGCAAAATATTGCAGATGCTGGAAATCTGAAATGCACTGGAAGTACTCAACAGGTCGTTACACTGTGAGGCTATCGACTTGAAACAGAGGCACAAGGAAGACTCAGATTATGGAATCTGCAGCAAGAAACAAGCTGCTGCAGAAAGTCAGAGAGTCAAGCAGAATCTGATGCAAGGTCACAACCTGAAATGTTGATCATCTTTGTGTCTCTCCACAGATGCTGCCTGACCTAGTGGGTTCCTCTAGTAGTTCGTGTTTTGCATCATCGTGAAATATTAACTTTTGCTCTCTGATCCTGCTATGTTCTTATGGTTGATTGCTAATTCAGCTATGTCACATAGTTCTTCAAAGCTAAGACCTTTTAAAGGTCCTTAATCTAGGTACTGCCTGCTGCACATACTGAGAGGTCTGCAGTGAGCTACACCATTAGAGCGTCTTTGTGTTTGACCTCAGCAAGGAGTCTGTTGGAGAGGGGTTCTGACATTCAAGAGGAGTGAGGGGGGAAATCTAGTTACTCACAAGCTCAAAAGTTAACAGAGGGACAGAGGGAAAGATGTATAGGGCAATTGTCTGAAGCACAGTGAATACAATCGATTAAACATTTCAGAAGCAAAGAACTGCAAACCCAGAAATAAAAAAATAAACTGAGGGATGTGCACACACACATGTAGTTAAAGTGACACCCGTGCACATATATATGCATGTACAGTAGCATCTCAGTGTGTATAGAGAGGGAAACAGAATTAATGTTTTGTATTGATGGCTCACAAGTGGGCATTGCCCCACAATGTTAATAATTTATCTCCCCACAAATGCTGCCACACTTACTGAGTAGTTTCAACATCCTATTTTATTTTGATTGTTTAGAATCTATGACATTTCTCTAACTCTCAGTTTCTACATTTGTCTATCTTACACTCACTTTATTTCACCTTTTTTCTGTGCACATCAATTTCTGTTCCATCTGTTTTACACTCTTGCTCTCACCCTCTCTTACTATCTTGTGACCTACCTACAGTCCAACTCTTCAGAAATGTCTTAAAATATTAAAAACCAGAAACTGCTGACAAGACCCTGCATGGTGTGGAGCGAATGACCAAGCTGCAGTTTTGGTGCAATCATGTTATCAGAACTAGAAGGTATTGGTGACAAGAACGGAGCTACTTTAAAGAACAATAATCACAGACTGAACTTGCTGTTTCAACCTGCAGTTGAGCTTGTTTTAATACCTCCCATCGGAATATGTGGAGCAGCTTCAGTGAAGCAGAACAGGCATAATTTCAACGTGGGTGGGAGTCTGATAGTTGGACTTCACTCTCAGTTGGCCAGCTAAAAGAAAGCAAATATTTTAGTAAGTATTTTCATAAAGTTAAACCTTTAAGATTTAAATTGGGCTGATAATTCAGAGTAAGTTGTACAGTTATTGTTTGAGTGATATGATTGAGATAGGTAATCTAGCACAGCATGATTAATTGTGATGGTCTGTCATTGTGACAAAACAGTGATCAAACTAGTTAAGCAAAAGATTGGCAGTAGAATGAAACAAAGCATTTAATGGTCCAAGGGCTGGACAAGTTCTGATTATTTAAGTAAAGTTTGATCAGTGATGATGCGATAATTTAGCAAATATTCAGAGATTCTTAGAATTGGTTTGAGATTAAAGACCACATGAGGCTCTCTGGATTATCCTCTTCTATATACAACTCTTCTACAAACAGAGGCAGGAAATAATCAAACGGAAGCATACGATGCTCCAGGGAAAGGGGAAGAATCGGTTTCACCAGCAAACCTGGTATAGCCAGGGTATACGTCTCATCAGTGGATTTTCAAATGCTCATCATCTGTATGTGATTTTTATGTGGAAATAAATTTAAAGTAGAATTTAGCCTTGATTGACTGTTCAGAAGGAGTATTATTTCCTGCTGTCTTTCGGTGTTAGAGGGTCAGGAGGTGTTAAACACCAAGAAGTTTCATGTAGTTACAAAAAGAAGGTGGATTCGGTAAAGGAGGACCAACAAGGGTAGGTCTTGCACAATAATGCAACAAAGGGATCTGGCCCACAATTCATTGAAAGTGGTGTCATAGTTTGTTAGGGCTGTAAGGAAAGCTTTTGGCACATTGACCTTAATAGATCAAGGTACTCAGTACAGGAGCAGGATGTTATGTGAAGTTGTATAAGGCATTGGTGAGGCCTAATTTAGAATATTGTGTGCACTTTTGGTCACCTTCCTACAGGAAAGATGTAAATAAGATTGAAAGAGTACAGAGAAAATTTACAAGGATGTTGCTGGGAGTGGAGGACCTGAGTCATAAGGAAAGATTGAATAGGTTAGAACTTCATTGCCTAGAATGTAGAAGCTTGAGAGGAGATTTGATAGAGGTATACAAAATTATGAGTGGTGTAAGTAAGGTAGATGCTTTTCTCATTGAGGTTGGGTGAGACTACAACCAGAGATCATGGGTTAGGAGTGAAAGTTGAAATGTTTAAGGAGAACATGAGGGGAAACCTCTTCACTGAGAAGCTTGTGAGAATATGGAACGAACCGCCAGCACAAGTGGTGGATGCAATTTTGATTTCAATGTTTGTGAAGTTTGAATAGCTACATTGATGGGCGGGGTATGATGGGCTATGGTCCGAGTGTGGGTCAATGGGAATGGCTAGATTAAATGGTTTGGCGTGGACTAAATGGGCCAAGGGCCTGCTTCTCTAAAGGCTAACAGGATTCTGAGACTCTAAAAGATATGCTGATTGTATGGTTTAAATATAGGAATTATGAAATGATCAACGCAATACAAAATGAATTAGATCAAAGTACAAAAAATAGTAAAAGTCATGAGGTACTTTATCTAAAGGCATGAAATACTTGTAACAAGATGGTACAGATAAAGTTAAGTGGATATCATCTACCAACCATGATAAACACATGTTGTAAGGAGGAGGCTGGGAGCTTAATATTCCATACCCTTCAGGAATGTAGATAAAATGGGGCAGCACCAATAATAAAGGCTGACATCAATAACGTGATCTTTACAAACACTTAAGTAGAATTTTAACAAACAAATCATTGACTGTGACCATTATTTATTTATTTATTGGACCATGTTTATCAGTAAGGAAATAAAGTTGTTTTTAACATGGGTAATGTATGAGTTACCCACCAATAATCATGCATCTGACTGTGGTAAGGGTTATTTTAAAGTCATACCTAAAGAGGCAGGATTAATTACTTGTTTCATAGCAAAGAATATTTTGAAAAGAGTGGTTTGTGTTTCAGGACTGAAAAGGAAGAAGGGTCTTGGTCTGAAATGTCAACTGTTCATTAATTTCCATAGATGCTACTTGACCTGCTGAGTTCCTCCAGTTTTTTTTTTGTGTGCTGCTCTAGATTTTCAGCATCTGCATAATTTCTTGTGATAAGTACAGCTCCAGAGTCCTAAAAGTGGTCACTGTGTGTACACCACGTAGAGATAGATGTGCATTTTAAATTTGGCATCATGTTCAGCACAAACATCATGGCCCAAAAGGTCTTTTCCTGTTCTGTACCTTCAATTCAGTTTGAGAGCAGCAAACCCAGGAATAAATCTAAGGCCATAAAATAATTTTTAAAGGTACATTGAGTGAATTGATACTGATTTATTATTGTAACATACCAAGATACAATAAAAAGTTGTCTTGCAAATTGTCACAGATCAAATCGTTGCACAGTGCAAGGAGGAAAAGCCTTGTTTTACAGTACAGGTAAACAAAGTACAAGATCATAATGAGGTGGATTGTGAGGTCAAGAGTCCACCTTATCTTACTGGAGAATCATTTAATAGTCTTTCTACAGTGGGGTACAAGCTATCCTTCAGCTGGGTGGTATGTGCTTTCAAGCTTTTGGATTTTCTGCCCAATGGAAGAGGGCTGAGGAGAGAATGTCTGAGGTGGGTGGGGTCTTTCATTATCCTGGTTGCTTTACTGAGGCAGCATGTTTTAGACTAATTGGTTGAAGTGAACAAGAAACTTAGATTAAAAGACAAGTAGTGGTAAACCTCTAAAGGTGGAATGGGGTTTGTTTTGACTGAATTGGCCAGAATAGTATGGCTTGTTTGGAGTTGATTGGGTTGTCTTAACCCAGAAGCATAGAATGGAGTGTATTCAATCTGGGTTCAACTGGATGGGTAATATGGGGCAGATTTTACATGACTTACTATAGGTACATAGAATAGAGGTTTGGCCTGGAAGGGTGGAATTTGGTGGTCTGACCCAGGTTCAATCTTATGATAGAAGAGCCTGGCCTTTCTGGGTGGAATAAAATGTGATAGACTTGCTTGGCATTTAAAGGTGCATGATCTGAATAGAGGCCTAACTAACTCAATCTATCTTTTGATATCAGTCCTTCCAGCTCTCAAATCAATCTAGCAAGTCTTTGTTGCAGTTCCTCCATGGAAGCAATCATCATTCCTCAGATAAGGAAACTAAAATGGCTTTTGCAACTCTGGATGGATCTCACTAAGGCCCATTTGGATGCCCCTGTACTCTTGCAATGAAGACCTTCCTAAATAACTGCTGAAACTGAGTCCTTGCTCACAGCAAGGGCACCCAATGCCATACATAACCCATATCTATCCCCAAGATATGGATTGCAAGTCAAAGCAATACACAAAATGCTGGAGGAACTCTGCACACCAGGCAGCATCTATGGAGATAAATAAACAGTTGATGCTTTGTTTCAGGACCCTTCATCAGTTGGGTGAAGACACTGGTGAAGGGGGTGATAATGAGGACAGGTAGAAGATGGTAGGTGAAGCCAGGTGGGTGGGAAGGGAAAGGTGAAGGGCTGCAAATGGAGGACTCTAGGAGGAGAGTGGACCATGGGAGAAAGGAGAAGGGGCACCAGGGGGAGGTGATAGGCAAGTGATGAGAAGAGATAAGAGGCCAGAGTGGGGAACGGAAGGTGGGGGGGGGGGGTTTAATTACCGGAAGGAGAAATCAATATCTATGCCATCAGGTTGGAGGCTACCTGGATGGAATATGAGGTGTTGCCCCTTCCACTGAGTGGCCTCATAGTCAAAGGAGGCGACCGTGGATCAACATATCAGAACTTGAATGGGGATAGGAATTAAAAAGCTTGGCTAACGAGAAATTCCGCTTTTGGCAGTGGGAGCGGCGGTGGTCAATAAAGTGGTTCCCCAATTTACATCAGGTCTCACTAATGTAGAGGAGGCTGCAGCAGGAGCACCGGATACAATAAACAACCCCAACAGATTCACAAATGAGGAATTCTGCAGATGCTGGAAATTCCAGCAACACACTTTATCAAAGTTGCTGGTGAACGCAGCAGGCCAGGCAGCATCTCTAGGCCTGCTGCGTTCACCAGCAACTTTGATGAAGTGTGTCGCCAACAGATTCACGGATAAGAGGTTGCCTCACCTGGGAGGGCTATTTGGGGCTCTGATTGGAGGTGAATGGGCATTTCTGTCGTTTGCAGGATTACGTACCAGGAGGGAGACGAATGAAGAAGGGAATCGCAGAGGGAGCGATCAGAGGGGGGAGGAGGAGTAAAGATGTGTTTGGTGGTAGGTGAGGACAGGAGGAACTCTATCCCTGTTAAAGTGATGGGAAGATGGGTGAGCGTAGATGTCCGGGAAATGGAGAAGATGCGGGTGAGGGAAGCATCAATGGTTAGTAGAAGGGAAACCACGTTCTTTGAACCCGGACTTATCAGGGTTCGGACGGTTGATCTGGTTCCAGGTTGGATAGACCCAATGCAGTCCCACTCGGGAGGGTCTTGACGCCCGAGGGAGGAGTTCCAAGCCGAAGGCCGGAGCTACGCGAGCGGAAAGGTGGAGCCAAGCGTCAGGCATCCGCAGGAGGGGGAGGGGCGGCAGCAGGGTTTCACACGCCTGCGCGCTCCCTCTGCATCTTGAGCTAAGATGGCGGCCTCCTCCTTGGAGCAGAAGTTGTCGCGTCTGGAAGCCAAGCTGAAACAGGAGAACAGGGAGGCGCGGCGCCGGATCGACCTCTCCCTCGACATGAGCTCGCCTTCCAGCCCGAGGAGACCCCGACCAAGTAAGCAAAGAGGCCGGTGGTCTGGGGAGGGGGTGTGTCGGCCCAGTGCCCGAGGCGCAGGATCGGACCCCACAGTGCCCTGACAACGGAAACCAGGCCGCGTCATCTCTAGAGGAGGTATCCATTATGACGGACAGCTATTCTGACCAATTAGAGTGGCTGTTTGCGTCAGAATCTGTGTCAATCCTCTTTACGGCCCAATCATATCAGGGCAGAGATGGGACGGCTGTTGGACTTGTATTGTGACAAGTCGAGGTGGAGGAACCAACCCGTCCTTCTCGCAGCCACCACATCGAACGTGTGGCAGAAGCCACGACAGGACCCCTTCCTCCTACTGCTCGGTGGTGGTGGTAGCAGTGGGATGTGTTTTTAATTGCACACCATTGAGGCCAATCGAGCCTCAGAGACACCCGTCAGTCAGATTGACCGGCCAATCTATCCCACATACGTGCTTCCTGTGGGGTTGGCTGTGGACGGAAATGGTTCCTCCCCCAGGCTCGTCGGGCCCTGTGGCCTGTTTATTTATAAACAGCCCTGGCCAGCTGAGGTTGGGGTGTGGATGACGGAGGCACCGAATCCGCAGACTCCCACTCCCACACCGATGGAAGTCCGTGGCCGCATTTAGTATCGGTGTTATCTGGGCGCTCTCAGTGTTCCCACTCACGAAAACACGGATTACGAACATGGAAACAAAACAGTGCAGTGTAAAGAATCGCCTTAAATGTGGAAACGTTGGCTAAAACGGAATGGTTTATAAATCGACGATACTGGAAATATTCACTAAGTTGGCAGTGTCTGTGAAGACAGAGAACCTAATAGTGTTTAATGTAGGAAGGCCGTAGACCACGAGCGGTAATTCCGTTAACAGATGCTGCTTAAGCGGAATGTTTCCAGAATGCTTCTGTTTCAGATTTCCAGCGACCATATAAATATTAAGGAAATTGCAGGGCTAGAATTCTCAACAGTAACAAAAAATTATGGAAACACATAGCACCTGTGAGACGGTTGCAAGGTTAATCTTTCTTGTCGAAGAATTCTCAGTGTAAAAATAATAGTGTTGCAAACTGAATACTTTTGATCAGGTAGTACCAGAATTATGGTTGTGATAAAGTTGGTGAAACCACTTATTACAAATTGATGGGGACTTTTTAGAAAGAGTTTAAAGGTGTAGGAATTGCTCTGTACACCAGGCAGCTTCAGTGGCAAGAGAAAAGCTGTTAATTTTACATGTTGCTAAATTAGTCAATTTCAAGTTCAAGTTTATTGTCATCTGACTGTACTTGTATGCAACCAAATAAGGCAAATTTTTCTGGATCTTGGTGTATCCACAAAACATTTACACAGCATCTAAGACAAAATATTACCACAAGTAATAAAGTGTAATTGAATGAGTATATAGTGTACAACACTGGTAAACAGTAAACAGTCCTAGTGATGAGACCTGGAGGTAGCGGATTATTCTCACAACCTCAGGGAAGAAGCCGTTACCCAGTTTGGTAGATCTATTCATCCTTCCTGATGGTAGTTAGTCAAAGAGATTGTGGGATGGGTGGTAGGTATCCTGAACAATGCTTTGGGCCCTTTGTATACAACACTCCCAGTAAATCACAAGTGGTAGGGAGGGAGACCTTGGTGATCCTCTCAGCAGTTTTTACTGTCTTTTGTAGGGTCTTGTGGTCTGATGCCTTGCAGCTTTCATGCCACACAATGATAGAGCCAGACAGGACATACTCAGTAGTGCTGTAGAAGGTTGTTAGAATGGGGGTAGGAAGCCTTGTATGTCTTAATCTCCTCAGAAAGTGAATGTGTGCTGTGCCTCTTTGACTAATGAGGAAGTGTTACTGGTCCAGATTAGATCGTCCATTATGTGCACACCAAGGAACTTTGTGCTCTTCACTCTCTCCTTGACAGAAATATTGATGTGCAATGGAGAGTGCTCAACCTGCACCTTCCTGAAGTCCCAGTCTTCTCTAGTCCTGTTCACTTTGAGACAAAGATGGTTGTTCTCACATCAGTTGACAAGTCTCTCCACCTCCTCTGTATGCCAACATATCATTATTGCTGTTGAGGCCAACCATTGTAGTATCATCACAAGCTTGATGTTGTTTGAGTTGGCACTGGCAGTGTTGTTGTGAGTCAGCAGAAGGCTGAGCTGACAGCCTTGGGGTGGGGGCACCTGTGCTGTGCTTCATGGAACTTGAGATGTTGCTGCCAACCCGGACAGTCTGGGGTCTTTCTATCAAGAAGTCCAAGATCCAGTTACAGAGAGGGTTGTTAAGTCCCAATGAGACCAATTTACCCACCAGCCTCTGAGAAATTATTCTGTTAAACACCAATCTGAAGTCAATGAACAACTTCCTGGAATATGAGGCATCATTTTCTAGGTGGGACAGGATAGAGTGGAGGGCCATTGCTATGGCATAATCAGTGCACTGTTTTGAGC
This sequence comes from Mobula birostris, assembly GCF_030028105.1. Classification (NCBI taxonomy): domain Eukaryota; kingdom Metazoa; phylum Chordata; class Chondrichthyes; order Myliobatiformes; family Myliobatidae; genus Mobula; species Mobula birostris. Next base: position 17,742,979 of record NC_092401.1, read on the forward strand.
AGTGGGTGAATCGGAAAGGGTCCAATGTAGCTGGAAGCTGAGATTTAATATGATCCTTTACCAGCCACTCAAAGCATTTCATGATTGTTGAAGTGCAGTAATTATTTAGATCCTACTGTTGTTCTCTTGGGCACTGGAATGATGGTAGTTGCCTTGAAACCTGCAGGAACAGTTGACTGCTGTAAAGAGATATTAAATATGTCTGTTGAGACTTCTGTCCCTCATCACAAATATAGACAACAGAAAATGTTGAATTTGATCTGGTGTCCAGAAAACTGATAACTGCCTAGAAGAAAGAGAAGTTGCCCTTGGAACAATGCAGAAAGCTATGGACATAGTTTAGAATAGAAGCAGAATGAAGAATTAAAGTTACAGACAACTGAAACTTAAGGTTTGCCCTAGGACTAAACTTGGATGTTCCGCTAAGTGGTCACCTTATGTCACTCCACAGCAGAGGTGGACAAATCAGTACACTAAATAGGAGTAAGCTCAAGTGAAGGTCTTTCTGAATGGTGAGAAGGGATAATGTAAAAGAGCGGGTGTTGTATCTCCTGTGGTTGCATGGAAAAATGCCACAATAAGGCATGGTTGGTACACATGGAAGAGCAGACCCAGATCAGTGCGGGGTACTGAAGTGAGAGAGGAAGGGAGGGTGTATCTGGTAGTGGAATCTCATTGAAGGTATTGGAAGATGAGATACATTGGTTGATGAGAACAAATGTGAGCTTTTTCCTTGTTTTGTCTGGAATAGTGGCTTAGAACAAAGGTGTGGGAAATAGAGGAGGTATGGCCAAGGGTTATGTCCAATGTTATAAAGTAGAACTCATGGTTGAGAAAAGGAAAGTATTTCAGAGGCACTTATATAGAGGGACTTAACAAACTGTGCCACAGTTCCCGAGTAGATATTGGCTTGTGCATAATAGGACACTTGACAAGGGCCAATAAAAAGAAGTTAAGTTTAAGCGGAGCGGCCATTCTGTGAGTGGGCCTGTGTTAGATTAGGGAGTTGAGCCTTTGGCTTATCGAGGAGAGGCATAGGCCATAGGTAGATATTTTTAGTTATTTATTCTTTCTTTCTTTCTTATTGAGCATTTAGAGCAGTAGGGATGCAAGGAAGGATAGTGAGTGGAATGCTCTTCTTACAAGATGTGGGAAGGCAGGGAGACATCCAGAAGTTTCTGGCAACTATACTTGCAAGAAGTGAGTCCAGCTGCAGCTTCTAACAGACCGTGTTGAAGATTTGCAGCTGGAACTGAATGAACAGATCATGTGAGAGGCTGAGGGGTTGATAGGATATAGAGGGAGCTAGGTACACCCAAGGTGCAGATCACAGGTTAGTAGGTGACCGTCAGAAGAGGGAAAGGAGATAGACAGCTGTGCAGCGTATCCCTGTGGCCATTCCCCTTAACAACAGAGGAAAGCCGCAACAGTCAGGTCCCTAGCACTGAGTCTGGCTTGTGGCTCAGAAGAGAAGAGGGAGAAGAGGCAAGTTGCAGTGATAGGGGATTTGTTGGATAGGGGAACAAGAAGGAGGTTCTGTGTATGAGAACAAGATTCCTGGATGGTATGTTCCCTCCTGAGTGCTAGCTCATGGACACCTTGGATCAAATCCACAGCATTCTTAAGTGGGAGGTTGTATTTCACATCAGTATAAATGACGGGTAGGAGGGGTGACAAGGTCCTGCAAAGTGAGTTCAGAAAGTTCAATGCTAAGTTAAGGATAGGACCTCCAGGGTTGTGATCTCAGGATTGCTACCTGTGCCACGTGCTAGTAACGCCAGAAATAGGAAGATCACAGAGTTTAACACGTGGCAGGAGGGAGGGCTTCAGATTTTTGGATCTTTGGGCTCTTTTCCAGGGAAGGTGAGACCTGTACAGAAGAGACAGTTTGTAACTGAACTGGAGGGGGGGCTAATATCCTAGCAGGAAGGTTTGCTACACGGGGTGGATGGGGTGTGGGGGATGGTTAAACTAGAGTTGCTGGGAGATGGGAACCAGCACAGGTAGTGGTGTGGTTGTAGAGAAAGATTTTGTTAAACCTACATACAAAGTCAGGATTCAATAGGTCAAGCATGGTGGGACTAATGTTCTGAACTGCGAGGAATATTTTAGGAAAGGCGGATGAGCTTGGGGCCTGGATCAGCATGTGGAATTATGACATTGCAGCCTTTGGTGAGACTTGATTGTAGGAGGAGCGGTACTGGCAGCTCAGTGTTCTGGAGTTCTGTTGTTTCAGATGTGATAGAGCAAGAGGAATTAAAGTGGTAGGATTGATGTTACTAGTCAGGGAAAATGTCACAGCAGTGCTCACTCAGGGCGGGAGATCTTGTCTAGTGAGGCTTTATGGATGAAATTGAGGAATAAGAAATGTATGACCATGTTAAATGCATTATATTATAGACCAACTAACATACTGTGGGATTGAGTACATGGAAGTCCCAACTAGAGAGAGTGCAAGAGACCTCCAATTAGGAAGTGAGACAGAAGAAGAAGAAAGCCCTTAACTCCGATTGGAGTTAGTGGGACGCTGTCATGATGGCCTTTTTAGCAGGCTTTCTTATTTTTACGAGGCCGAGTTGCTAGCTCGACGCTCAACCCAGCACGGATGGAAATCGTGCAAGGGAGCCGGCTGGATTCGAACTCGGGAGCCTTCGCTCCGAAGTCCGGCACTGATGCCACTACATCACCAGCCAGCCAAATGAGACGGGGAGGTGACAGAAGTTTGCGTTGGGGAACACTTTGCATCTAGTGATTATAATGCCATTAGTTTTAAGTAATTATAGAAGAGGACAGGTCTGGTCCACAGGTTAAGATTCTAAATTGGAAAAAGGCCAATTTTGATGGTATCAGAAAGGATCTGGCAAGTGTGGATTGGGACAGCTTGTTTTCTGACAAAGGTGTAGTTGGTAAGTTGAAGGACTTCAAAGGTGGAATTTTGAAAGTACAGAGTGTGTATGTTCCTGTCAGAAATAAAGGCAATGACAGTGGGTTTAGAGACATTAGTTTTTGAGAGATATTGAGGCTCTGGTTAAGAAAAAAGGAGGTGCGAAACTGGTTTAGGTAGGTAGGAACAAATGAGGTACTTGAGTATAAGAAATGCAAGAGAACACTTAAGAAAGAAATCAGGAGGGCTGAAAGAAAGCACGAGGTTGCCCTTGCAGACAAGCTGAAGGATAAAACTAAGGGCTTCTATGGATATATTAAGAACAAAGGATAGCAAGGGCAAAATTGGTCCTCTGAGTGATTGGAGGAGATCTTAAATGGATTTTTTTGCATCTGTATTTACTCGAGAGATATTCATGGAGTTGATAGATGTGAAGCAATGCAGATCCTATACAGATTACCGAGGAGGAGGTATTTGCTGTCTTGAGGCAAATTAGGATGGATAAATACCCAGGGCCCAACAAGGTGTTCCCTCAACCCTGTGGGAGGCTAGTGCAGAAATTCCAGGGACCCTAGCAGAGATACTTAAAACAACCTTAGCCATGGCTGAGTTGCGGAGGATTGGATGTGCTAATGTTGTTCTGTTGTTTGAGAGAGGCTCTAAAAATAAGCTAGGAATTATAGGCCAGTGAGCCGGACATCAGTAGTGGGCAAGTTATTGGAAGGTATTCTAAGTTTTGGATGTAGAAGTACTTGGATAGATAGGGATTGATTAGGAATAGTCAACATAGCTTTGTGCATGGGAAGTCATGTCTTACCAATATTATAGAGTTTTTCAAGGAAGTTACTAGTGAAGTTGATGAAGGTAAGGCCGTGGATACATGGACCTTAGCAAGGCCTTTGACAAGGTCCCACTTGGGAGGCTGGTCACGACGGTACAGTTGCTGAGCATTCAAGATGAGGTAGTAACTTAGATTAGACATTGGCTTTGTGGGAGAAAATAGAGAGTGGTTGCCTCTCTAACTGGAGGTCTGTGACTAGTGCAGTGCTGCAGGAATCAGTGCAGGGTTCATTGTTTATCATCTGTATCAACAGTCTGGTTGATATTGCGGTAAACTCGTGGATGTTACCAAGATTGTGGGTGTAGTTGAAAACTCAAAGCTTGCAACAGGATCTGAACCAACTGTAAAAATGGGTTGAAAAGAGACAGATGGAATTTAATGCAAACAAGTGTGAGGTGTTGCATTTTGGGGGGGACCAGCTAGGGTAGGTTTAACACGATGAATGCTAGGGCACAGAAGTGTGCTGTAGAACAGAGGGATCTGGGAATATAGATCCATAATCCTTGAAAGTGGCATCACAGGTAGATAGAGTCATAAAGAAAGTTTTTGGCACATTGGCCTTCATAAATCAATGCAGTGAGCACAGGGAATGAGGTGTTATGTTGAAATTGTATAAGACTTTGGTGAAGCCTAATTTGGAATATTGTGTGCAGTTTTGGTTACCTACCTACAGGAAAGATGTAAATAAGATTGAATGAGTGCAGAGAAAATTTACAAGGACTTAGCGACCTGTGTTATAGGGAAAAGTTAAATAGTTTAGGACTTCGTTCCCTAGAATGTAGAAGATTGAGAGGAGATTTGATAGAGGTATGCAAAATTATGAGGAGTACTGTAAAGATAGGGTAGGCACAAGCAGTCTTTTTCCACTGAGGAAGGGTGAGACTACAACTGGAGGTCATGGGGTAAGGGTGAAAGGCAAAATGTTTAAGGGAACATGAGGGGGAACTTTTTTAATCAGAGGGTAGTGAGAGTGTGGAATGAGCTGCCAGCGCAAGTGGTGGATGTGGGGTTGACTTCAACATTTAAGAGAAATTTGGATAGGTACATGGATGGGCAGGGTATGGCGGTCTATGGTCCGGGTGCAGGTTGATGGAACTAGCAGATTAATTACTCAGTGTGGACTAGATGGACTGAAAGGCCTACTTCTGTGCTATAGTGTTCTGTGACTCTGAGTCTAAATGGGAAGATAAACAGGAATTCAGTTTATTAGCACAGCCCGCTCTTCAATGTATTATCTACCTTCTCTGCAACTTGAGATAAGGTATTCTGTCTTCAAATTACGTTGAAGTCTTTGTTTTGTGGCATTAACTTCTTTTCCAGGGATTCTGCCAAAACTGCTGAGTGATTTTTTCATATTTGCAGTTTTGATTCCAGGTTTTATTTGTTCAATTTAAAGATCTGACCACTTAGATGCCAATGTGGAATTTTAGAAAAGCCTTAATGTCAAAGTTAAGCATAAGATCAACTCTGTAGGCATTGTTTATTGTTTTCTAGGTTTATCAAATGTGAGTACTCTAATTAAATATTGGATTAACATTACCTGCCAGTATATATTACTTATGATAGCTAATGCGCATTGTTCAGTGAATCATTGGAAACTGAAGATTCAACAGACTGTACTTGCTGTAATCAAGAGCAAAAACACACTCCGGTAGGAACTCAGCATCTGTGGAGGCAGGTGGGTGATGGATGGCCTTCATCAGGTTCTAATGCAGAGTCTCACCCTGAAACATCGACTATCCCTTTGCCTCCACAGATTCTGTTTGATCTGCTGAGTTCCTCTAACAGTTTGGTGTTTGCATTGAGAACTGAATATTGATTCAGATATTCCTCCAAAATATTTTGTGAGATACATTTGTTATTCCCAGTATCTAAAGTTTCTTTGAATGTATTCCCTAACCTAGATAAATACACTGCTGTCAATCTAATCAACATTGAAAATGTCAATTCATTTAGAATTTTTTGTTCATGCCAGTATTGCAGTACCTTACCTGGCTCTGATATATTATTGCCTTGAGAGAGCACACAGTTGCAAGAAAAAATTTGTGAACCCTTTGCCATTACCTGATTTTCTGCATTAATTACTCATAAAATGTGATCCAATCTTCATCTAAGTCACAATAATAGACAAACACTATCAGCCTAAACTATTAACACACAAATAATTGTACTTCTCATCAATACTGAGTACACCTTTTAAATAATGACAGTCTAGGTTCAAAAAAGTATGTGAACCTCTGGGATAATGCCATCTACAAAAGCTATTTAAGTCAGGTGTTAATCAATGAACTGAGATTGGAGGTGTGGGTTGTAGAGGTGCCCTTCCCTGTAAAAATGACACGCAAAGTCAGTTTACTGATGGAGCCTGCTCTTCTCAAGAAAGATCTGGTTATGGGTACCATGCCTTGATCAAAACAACTTTTGGAGGACCTTAGAAGAATTTTAGAGATGCATGAAGCTGGAAACGGCTACAAAAGCAATTCTAAAGACCTGAGAGTTCATCAGGGCACAGTAAGAGAAATTCAGTACTGTTGCTACTCTCCCTAGGGGTGGGTGTCCTGCAAAGATCACACCATGAGTGCAAAGTGCAATATTGAAGCTGGTGAAAAAGAACCCAAGGGTAACAGCAAAAGATGGAACTTGCTAAAGTCTCTGTTCATGTGTCCACCCTAAGAAAAACACTGAAGAAGAATGATGTTCACAGAAAGACACCATGGAAGAAACTATTTCTCTCCAAAAAGAAACACTGGTGTATATCACAAGGTTGTAAAAAACCACCTGGATGTTCCACTATGCTTCTGGGACAATGTTGTGTGGACAGATGAGACAAAAGTTGAAGTTCTTTGTAGAAATACACACCACTATGTTTAGAGGAAAAAGAGCACTGCACACCAACACGAAGACCTCATCCCAACTGTGAAGCATGGTGGAAGGAGCATCATGGTTTGGGGCTGCTTTGATGCCTCAGGGCCTGGCCAGCTTGCAATCATTGAGGGAACAATGAATTCAAAATTGTATCAAGACATTTCACAGGAGAATGTCAGGGTGACAGTCCGCCACCTGAAGCTTAATAGAAATTTGATGATGCAACAAGAAAATGATCTGAAACACGAGTAAATCAACAATTGAATGGTTTAAAAAGCAGAAAATTCATGTTTTGGAATGGCCAAGTCAGACTCCGGCCCTTAACCCAATTGAGATGCTGTGGCATGACCTGAAGAGGACTGATCAGGCATGGTATCTCAGAAATATTGATGAACTGAAACAGTTTTGTGTGGTGGAATGGTGTAAAATTCCTCCTCGCCATTGTGCAATTCTGATCGGTGTCTACGGGAAACGTTCGGTGGAAGTTGTTGCTGCTAAATGAGGTTCTACCAGCTATTAAATACAAGGGCTCACATGCTTTTCCTGGTCTGGACTGTGAATCATTAAACAATGTGTTCATTAAAGACATGAAAAGTACAATTGTTTGTGTGTTGTTAGTTTAGGCAGATTATGTTTTTCTATTACTGTGACTTCGATGAAGATCAGACCATATTTTATGAGTAATTAATGCAGAAAGCCGGGTAATTGCAAAGGGTTCACAAACTTTTTCTTGCAACTGTATTATTGTTTATTGTATTCTAGATTCTAAAAAACCTCTTAAAGTTCAAAGTAGATTTATTATCAAAGTACATCATGTACTGCCCTGAGAATCAATGAAAAACTGCACACAACAAAGATGTAAAGGACAACAAACTGCATATACAAAAAAAGAAAATAATAATAGTAATAAATAAGCAATAAATATTGATAATACAAGCCGTAGTGTCCTTAAGAGTGATTCCATAGTTTGTAGAATAAGTTCAGTGTTGTGAGTGAAGTTGAATGTAGTTATCCCTCTGGTTCAAGAGCCTAATGACTGTGGGTGATGACTGTTTCTGAACTTTTCTGTAAATCAGTTCTTTATCCATAGTAAATGGTCTTGTTCCAAGAACGGAATTGTAGATTTGGGATCTCTTTGCTCATGAAAAAGCATTTATTGCTTAAGAGCAACTGCTGTTAATGTACATCTTGCCTTTTATAAATTTCTCTGAGTAGTTAGTTTGAACTCCAGGGTTATTTCAAGTGCACCATTGTTTGCGTCAGGTTCCAACCACGAAAAATATTTTTGTAAAGCAATCTGCAGATGCTGGAATTCTGAAGTAAAAACAGAAGGTGTTAGCAGTACTCAGCAGGTCCTATTGAATTTGTGGAGAGAAAAACAAAAGTTAATGTTTCAGGATGAAGACAAGTTTCATAAAATGGTATGGAATAAAACAAGAAATTTAATTGTTGGAATTTAATGAAGCAATAAAGCTTTATTTAATAAAAGGGAAGTTTTAGATGGATTTGGGGTTTTCCACAGAGAAGCTGAGTAGTGGGAGAATGAACTTTCAGATAAAACAATAGTGGCATTTGACATTTTCTAAACTGATGATTTAGGTACGCCATATGTTCTTGTGTAGTCTAGATTTTCATATACTTGCACTGTAATCAGGTGTGGAAAAATGGACTCACGGGGCACCATCTGAACTGGTTATGAATATAGAATCATAAAATCTTCGGCACAGAAATCGGTCCTTTCGATTCACCATATCTATTCAATTCCGTTTCCATATACTGGACTTGTATCCTTCTGCCAGGGGTTTCCAGCCTGGAGTCCACGGACTCATTTGTTGGTAAGGCTCCACAGCATAGAAAAGGTTGGGAATCCCTACAGGATTCCTGTATCTGTCCAAATGCCTCATAAACACCTGCCTCCATGAACTGTTCTGGCAGGTCATTCCAGATAATCAGCCTGCTGTGTGAAAATTACTGACTATGACACTAACACTTATTTTTTTCTTTTAAAAACTTAAGTTAGTGAGCATTGCCTTTAACATTAGTCATTGTCCTGGTGAATTTAAAAAGAATACGGGAATGGAGCCTGTATGTTTAGAAAGACTGTGGTGTGTTTAAAATGATTGTGGGAAAAGAGCTTTGTTAAGTTTAAAGGGGTCATAAGAGAGGAGTAGGTTTCTAGTGACATTAAAGGGACGTCTGGGGCCCTAGTGAGGTTAAAAGGAGAGTGTGACAGGTCACCAAAGAGTTTAAAAGGAGGTTAAAAAGAGCATGGCAGCAAGCCCCAGTGAGTGTAAGGATCTTGGGAACAAGTCCCTAATGATTTTGAAAGGATCATGGACTTGAGTTCCATTGAGTTTTAAGGAAATATGAAAAACGTTATATCAGAGGACTTGTCCTGGGACTAGCATATAAATGCCGTTTCAAATAAACCACAGAAGCACCTCTAATTTCTAAGAAGTTTGCACAGATTCAGCAGGTAATCTAAAACTTCGACAGACTTTTATATATGTACAATAGAGAGTATCCTGACTAGTTGTATCATGGCCTGGTATGGAAACACCAGTGCCCAAGAACAGAAAAGCCTACAAAAAGTGGTTGATACAGACAGCCCAGTTTATCACAGGAAAAGTCTTCCTCACCACTGAGCACGCCTACAAAGAGCGCTGCCAACAAGAAGGAGTCATCTATCATCAAGGACCCCCCACCATCCAGCCATGCCCTCTTCTCGCTGCTACCATCAGGAAGGAGGTACAGGAGCCTTAGGTCCCACACCACCAGGTTCAGGAACAGTTATTTCCCTTTCATCATCAGGCTCCTGAACCAGTGTGGATGATTTCACTCACTTCAACTCTGAACAGACCATTGAACACAACCTATGGGCTTACTTTCAACGACTCTACAACTCATTTTCTCGGCATTATTTATTTATTTATTATTCATTTCTCTTCTTTTACACATTGGTTGCTTGTTAGTCTGTGTAGTTTTTCATTGGTTTCTTTTTTTTACTGTGAATGAAAATGAATCTGGGTTGCATTTGATATGTGCGTAAATTGATAATTTACTTTGAGAATGTAGTGGAAGCAAGGTTAATGTCTGCATTTTAGTAAGTGTTTGGATGATCATCAGTTAACTTGCCTAGGTACAGAAGGCTATGGGCCAACTGCAGAAAGATGCAATTAATAAGGATCAGTGTCTACTGGTTGCGCGGACGCAGTGGACTAAAAGCCGTTTCCATGCTAAATGACTTTGTAGCTCTAAAGGCCAATGTGCCATTTGTCTTTCTAACTGCTTGCTGCACTCAGCTGCTAACCTTTGTGATTTGTGGATAAGAACACACGGAAAATGATATGGATGGTCCTGGTAAACATAGTCTGGTTACAGCTATTTGCAGGTAGATTTACTATGGACGTGTGCGAGTCATTCACCAAAGTAGTGAGGTTTTGTTCCTGTAAAAGTGAAAGGTAAGGATAGCAAGTTCCTGAATGTCAAAGAATATAGACGGTTGAATAAAGGAAAAAAAGAAACACATATGTAGAATAAGGAATTCAAAACAGAGGGGACCCTTCAGGAGTATAAAAAGTTTTAGAGGACAGTTACAAAATCAGGAGGATGAAGAGGGAGCATTTAATACCACTGACAGATAAGGCTGTGGAAGATGGCGCCAACAATGTGACCAAGGGCAACATCCTTCAGACAGTTCACAAACTACCGCTTTCATTTTTACTTTGTCTTTTTCCTTCAAATGTGGTCCTGCTTCTACTGTTGCAGCCTGTGATCTACATTTTGGTGGACTGGCTTGGACTGATTGAGTGATCTGACACCTTGCTGTCTCCGAGGGGGTTCGGTGAGGTTTCAAGGGAAGTGTGCGGTCTGGAGGTCAAGAAGCCTGGAGACTCCATTTCTTGCCAATCTCATCGTTAGATTGAAAACATCGAGGACGATAGCAGACGGCAAGCGAGTGCTCGGCACTGTCTACCTGCGAGTGACTGTTCTCTCTCTCCCCCTCACTTGCTGTTGGAGGAAGGTGTCTGCGTGTGACGGTTTCTCTCTCTCTCTCCCTCTCCCTCAATGCTGTCGGAGGACGGTGCCGGAGTCCTGGGTCTGGGGCAAGGTTCAATTGACGTGGTTTGTGGATTTGACTCTGTAGTTCACGTTATGTTGTGTTTCTGCTTTCTGGTCACTCCTTTATTTGTTTGCAATTTTTGATCGGGATGGACTAGCTCTGTGGCCTGAAGTTAACAAATGACACATCACTGGATTGAACTGAACTGAAATCAATATGCCTGGAGTGTTTTGTTGATTTAATGATCTTTGTTTTTTTAATCATTTTTTAGACAAATCCTAGGGTTGTACAAAGCATACACAGTTTGATTATAAATGTACTTTGAATCTAATGTGAAACCTGAAGACAGAGGAACAGAACTAGGCTGTTTAGTCCATTGAGTTTGCACCACAATTTTCCCGCCTCCTCCTTGTAACCAATAACCCCTTTACCAATCAAGATCCTATCAATCTGTCCCTTAAATACACTCAATGTCTTGGCCTTCAGAGGCCTCTGTGGCAACAAGTTCAACAGGCTGAAGAAATTCCTCCACATCTCTATTCTAACGAAACATAATTTATTCTGAGGCTGTGTGCTGAGGTCCTACACTCTTCATTCACTCCATATCCATTCTATCCAGGCCTTGCAGTACTTGGATTTTAAGGAGGTCCCCCTCATCCTTTGAAGTCCATCATTCCAAGCCCAGAAACATCAAGTGCTCCTTGTGTTAAGCCTTGCATTCCTGAAATCATACTCATGAACCTCCTCTGTTTCCTTCCAGAGTCAGCACATCTTTCCATAGATATCATCATCATCATCATCATCAGGTGCCATGCTCAGTTTGAGCTTTGACTACCATGGCCCACACACTCTTGTTTCGGGTCAAGTGGATCAATTCATTGGTATTCATTTCCAGTTCTCTGGCTACTGTCTCCATCGTCATTTGTCTTTGTCTTCCTCTTGCTTTCTTCCCTTCAATCTTTCCCATAATTACTGTGCATTCTAACTCCTCTTTCCTAATCACATGTCCAATGATATAGGGCCCAGAATTACTCACAGTATTCCAAATGTGGCCTGACCAATGTCTTTCAAAGCCTCAGCAATATAGCCTTGCTTTTATATTCCAGTCCTCTAATGCTGCATTTGTATTCCTTAATCCTAACTCGACCTGCAAGTTAACCTTAGGAGAATCCTGAACCAGTTCCTTTCAACTTCCAGTTTATGAATTGTCACCCCATTCAAAAAATAATCTACACCTTTATTCTTTCTGCAAATGAGTTCTGATACAGGGCTTTGACAATTCTATTCCTCCCATAGAAGTTGCTTGACCTGCCAAGTTCATCCAATGGATTGTTTGTTGCATAACCATATACTTCTGTATGTTCTATTCTCCCTGCCAATTCTTTGCCCATGTCCAAATCCTTATGCGGACTCCTTACCTCCGCAATGCTACATGTCCCCCTGTCTATCTTCCTATTGTCTTCAAATCTGGCCACAATGCTTATCACTTCCTTCATTAACGTATAACATGAAAAGTAGTCCCAATATTGACCCCTACAGAACTCAGTCACCTGCAGTTATCCTAAAAAGGAACCCTTTGTTCTCACTCTTTGCCTTCTGCCAGTCTTCTATCCGTGCTGGTACCTTGCTTTTAACACCTTGTTTTATCTTATTTTGCAGCCTTGTGTGTGGCACATTGTTAAAGACCTTCTGCAAATCCGAATGAATCATGTCCTCTGACTAACTTTCTTGTTACCTCAAATAATTCTAGATTTGTCAGGAAGTATTTCCCCTCAACAGATCTTTGCTGGCTTTGTTCTGTCTTATTATGTACTTTCAAATCTTACTAACCTCAGAGATCAGGCTAACTGGCTTTAATTTCCTGTCTTTTACCACCTCCCTTCTTAAACAGGGGTGTGATGTTTGCAATTCTCCAGTCCTCTGGAACCCTCTCCATTTCCAGTGTTTCTTGAAAGGTCTCCACCAAAGCCTCCACAAACTCTTCAGTTACCTCTTTCAGAACCCTGGGATGTAGTACATCTAGTTCAGATGACTTATCCACCTTCAGGCCTTTCAACTGGCTCCTTTGGCTTGGTAATGCCACTGGACTCACCTCTGCCCCCTGCTCCTCCTGATTTCTGGCATGTTACTGGTATCTTGCACCGTGAAGACTGATGCAATGTACCTATTTTGTTCCTCTGCCATTTCTCTGTTCTCCATTACTACTTCACTAATGTCCACGCTTACTCTTTATATATTTGAAAATATAACTTTTGCATTTTTTTGTATTATTGCCTAGTTTATCCTCATATTTGATCTCCTCTCTTACAAATTTTAATTGACTATTGATTTTTTTTAAAGCTTCCCACTAATTGTCATATTGTCTGCCTTCTCTTTTGCTTTTATGCTGACTCTGACTTCCCTCATCAGCCATAGTTGTCTCTGCCTCTCTTAGTATGCTACTTCTTTCCAGGGGTAAAATTTGACACTCTCCTGAGTTACAGAAAATCTACAAAGCGATTTATGATATATTAAAGCAAGATGGACTAAAGGGGAAAACCGTGCATGGAAGAGAGGATGTAGATGAGGCCTAAAATTAATATTTTTCATTCGGATTCACGAAAGAGAAGGACGTTGTAATTGGAGAATTTGATGGGATGGTGTTGAAATTCGAGACAATGTTATCATTCGCAGGCTTATAGTTAAGTAGGTTCCTTGAGCCTGATGAGGTTATCCCAGGGTGCTATGGGAAGTAAGGGAGGAGATTACTGGGGCTTTGATAGAGAATTAAATCTTTGGCCACAGGGGAGGGGCCAGATGAATGGAGTACTGTTTAAGTGGCTCCCTTATTCATGAAGGTCAGTGGGGCTAAGCTAAATCAGTAGATTAGAACCATTAGAACATTATTGAGTAAAGGAGTTAATCTGTACTTGGAAAGCTGGCATTAATTAAAGGCCTCTTGGTTTTATGACTGGGAAGTCCTGTCAGACCAATAAGATTGAATTTTTAAAAAGAGAAAATGCAGAGCTGTTGATGTAGCTTGTCAAAGATTTATAAAGCCTATGCAAGATCTCATAAGGGAGACTGGTCCAAAGTTTAAAGACTATGGGATCCAGAGCAGGTTGGCAAATTGAGTCCAAAATTGGCTTGGTATAAGGATGCAGAGGATGATTGTTTTTGTGATTGGAAGCCTGTGAACAAAATTGTTATACTAAGTAATTAATTAAATATGAATGTAGGAGGCAGAATTAGTAAGCTTGTAGATGACACAAAAATACATAATATCATTGATATGAGGAGGATAGTCACAGGATAATATACAACAGTTGATAAGATTGTCAGAGCAATGTCACATTGAATTTAATCATGATAACTGTGAATTGATGCATTTCAGAATTATGGAAAAACAGAGGGACCTCAGTGTATTAGTTCAAGATCATTGAAAGTAGCAGCACAGGTAGAAGGGTATGTTAACATTGGTTTGGGTATAACTGGAGTGTAGTATGCAGATCTGATTACCACACTATAAGAAGGATATGATTGTACTGGAGAGGGTGCAGAGGAGATATATCGGGATGTTGTCTTGGATGGAGGATCTTAACTAGGCTTGTGTACCTTGGTGTAAAGAAGGCTGAGGAGGGATCTGATACAGTTATACAAAATTGAGTGATATACAACTAAAGATGGGGTAGATAATAGCAAAAGTATCTAAAACTAGAGCACAGACAGTATTTTGAACAGTATTCAGGTCCCACAACTACTTTAACATTTTACTGCCTCAATTTCTAAGTTTAAAATCTATTGAAATGGGACTTTTGAGCTAATCTACTGTGCATCATATCAAATTGAAAGAAAAATTCCAAAATCTGTCAACAATTTACTAAAATTTTAAAACCAAAATTGTGAGACTGAAAAAGTATTTATCCCCTTTGTAATTACTATGCTAACTTTCCTCAGGTGCAATATACTATTATCTTACTAACTCATCCAATAAGTTGATGTAGAAAACTAGAGGATCACTGTTTTCAATGAATTCATAAGAATAAGTACCCTCCCCCCCCCCCCCCCCCCCACACCGGTAAGGTCCAATAGTATGGTACATTTTCAACAGACCACACCAAAGTGAAGACAAAAGAGTATTGAAGACAAGGCAGGGAAATTATAATAGAAAAGCACAAATCTGGGGAAGATGGAAGCTACTAAATACAGGGAGTTCCTGGATTAAAAAAAAACTGCTAGCCTCTGCCTGAAAGCTTAAACTGGTGAGGAAGTTTGTCTTTTAGCAAGACAGCGACCCAGAGCACACTGCCAGAGCAACATGGACTGGCTTCAAATTAAGAAAATTGATGTCCCAGAGCACACTGCCAGAGCAACATGGACTGGCTTCAAATGAAGAAAATTGATGTCCTTGGGTGGCCCAGTCAGAGTCCTGACTTTAACCCATTTGAACACCTCAGGCAAGACCTCAAGATTGCTGTCCATCACCACTCCCCAACTAACTTGGCACAGCTGTAGCAGTTTTGTGAGGAGGGATGGGAAATCTTGCTCCATCACATTGTGCAAAGCTAATAGAGACTTATCCAAAAAGACTATTAGCTGTAATAGCTGCGAGAGGTGGTTCAACCAATTACTGAGCAAAGGGGATTGAATACTTTTGAACTGCTGATCTTCCAGGTTTTGACATTTTAGTTTCTCATCCTTTACAATTTTTCTGGTTTTTTGGGCCCTACTGGGGAAAAAGGAACATGTGGTTCGCAAATAAGAATTCTCAGTTAAATTGATCAAAATCCCTGGTTGTAATACTCATTTTTGTCAATAAAGTTCAAGATAAATTTATTATCAAGATATATGTATGTCACCAGATACAACACTAAGGTTCATTTTCTTGCGGGCATACTATTGTTGGCTGAATACTTCTACAAGGCACTGTATCTTTGAGGTAAGAGGTTGGAAGTGTGGGGGGAGTAGAATCTGAGATAAAAATTCTGGAATATACTGACTGGTGGAGACAATTGCTCATGAAGTTTAAGAAATGCCCAGACAAGCACTTGAATCATCAAAGCATAAAAGGCTATAGATCAAGTACTAGTAAATGGGATTATTCGATGTTTGGACGTTACCATTGGCATGGTGGGTGGAATGGCCTATTTCTGTGTTGTAGGACTGTGACTGTAAATGGAAGGAACTGCTTTCTTGTAATATGTCAAACAACTTGCTTTTCCAGCTTTCAAAATATATACAAACAACAGGAATTCTGCAGATGCTGGAAATTCAAGCAACACACATCAAAGTTGCTGGTGAACGCAGCAGGCCAGGCAGCATCTGTAGGAAGAGGTGCAGTCGACGTTTCAGGCCGAGACCCTTCGTCAGGACTAACTGTTAGTCCTTCAGTTAGTCCTGACGAAGGGTCTCGGCCTGAAACGTCAACTGCACCTCTTCCTACAGATGCTGCCTGGCCTGCTGCGTTCACTAGCAACTTTGATGTGTGTTGTTTCAAAATATATAGTCAGTAATTCCTTAATCATACTTTTGGTATCTAATCGCCATCCAGGTATGTTACTTTGCATAGTGGAGTAGTCATTTATGATGCAAGGTGAGTTGACAGCATTGGTACTGAGCAGTTAAGCTGCATGAAAAGGGCCACTGTCTTGTCCAGAATGATGGTAAGAGTAGTATTGTTGGACATTAATATGAAGGGAGCTGAGAGGTTTTATTCTCTGTGATTTTGGATTAACTCTGATTCTCGAAAAGCCTTGAAAGCTTTTTTTTGTATAATGCAATTTTTTTCTGTCTTATCTTTTTAAACTTGATGGGTGAAAATGAGAATACCTTCCATTCTCTAGGACCAATGCTAGTGCAACCCTGAGATGGACGTCTGAAGCATTGTGCAGCTCTGTGCCATTCTGTCTTGAGAAAATAATCTTTGTGTTTTATTTCCTAATATAATGAAGGTGAGAATCAGAGAGCAATATTTTTTGATATTTCGCTAGCACGGAAAGCAGAGGGTCAAAAGAGAACACCCATATGTTTATCTTCTGATCAATATCTCCCAGATCTGGCAGGGATCTCTGCTGCAATAGTGAGTTTTCCAAAAGCTTATTGTCCAAATTGAATCTCCCAATCTGTGAATTGGTGGATGTACTATGCAATTAGTTTTCTAGGTGATGCCAGCATTATTGAGTGTAGCCAGAATACTAGATGAAGAGAGGCACATCTCTGCCTTCTGGTCATAGACCCAAGCTGTCCTAGGCTTATCTCTAATGGTCTGGGCTCTTTTCAATTAGTTCTATAAGTTCTTTTAGTCATAGAAAAGTACAACACGAAAAAGGGGCCTTTGGTCCATCTAGTCCTTGCCGAACCATTTATACTGCCAAGTTCCATTGATCTGCACCAGGATTGAAGTCCTCTATTCCCCTGCCACGCATGAGCTTATCCAAACTTCTCTTAAATGTTGAAATCGAGCTTGCATGCAGTACTTGCACAAGCAGCTCATTTCGTACTCTCATGATACTCTGAGTAAAGAAGTTTCCTCTCATGTTCCCCTTAAAATTTTCACCTTTCACCCTTAACCCATGACCTCTGGTTGTAGTCCCACCCACCTCAATGGAAAAAGCCTGTAATTTTGTATATCTCCAGCAAATCTCCTCTCAATATTCTACGTTCCAATGAATAATGTCCTAACCTATTCAAATTTTCCTTATAACTCAGGTGTTCCAGTCCCAGCAACGTACTTGTAAATTTTCTCTGTAGACTTTCAAGCTTATCTTTCTTGTAGGTAGATGACCAAAAATGCACACAATGTGCCAAATTAGGTCTTACCAATGTTTTATACAACTTCAACATAAACATCCCATTTCCTATACTCAATACTTTGATTTATGAAGGCCGATTTGTCGAAAGCCTTCTTTACCACCCTGTCTACCTGCACCACCACTTTCAATGAATTATAGATCTGAATTCCCAGTTCCCTTCGTGCAACTGCACTCCTCAATGCCCTACTGTCCATTGTGTAAGACCTACCCTGCTTGGCCCTAGTAAAGTGTTACACCTCACACTAGTCTGCATTAAATTCCACCTGCCATTTTTCAGCTCAGTTTTGCAGCTGGTCTGATCCCTGCTGCAAGCTCTGACAGTCTTCCGTGCTGTCCACTACAACCCCAATCTTGGTGTCATCCGCAAATTTGCTGATCCAGTTAACCACATTACCATTCAGATCATTGATATAGATGACAAGCAACAACAGACCCAGCACTGATCCCTGTGGCTTTCCACTAGTCACGTCACAAGCCTCCAGTCAGAGTCAACCATCTACCACCACTGTTTGACTTCTCCCACAAAGCAAATGTCTAATCCAATATTAATACCTCATCTTGAATGCCAAGCGACAGCCTTCCTGACTAACCACCTGTGTGGAACATTGTCAAATGACTTATTAATGTCCATGCAGATGACTTCCAATGTCTTGCCTTTATCAACTTTCTCAGTGACTTCCTTGAAAACCTAAAGTTGATTAGAAACAACCTACCATGCATGAAGCCAAGCTGATATCCCTAATCCGTTCCTGTCTATACAGATAATCATATATCCGGTCCCTTAGAGTACCTTCCAATAACTTTCACACTACTGATGTCAGGCTCACTGACCTATAATTTCCTGGTTTATATTTAGAGCTTTTCTTAAACAACGGGAACAACTTTAGCTATCCTCCTCCAGTTCTCCGGTACCTCACCTCTCAATAAGGAGACATTATTCTGACAGACAGGTATAAGCTTTGTACTCTAAAAATTTCACTTTTGAAGACCTTCCACTTAACAAGTACACCTTTGCCAGAAAAAACAGCCTGTCTCAATCCACACTCGTCAGATCATTCATGACACTATCAAAATTGGCCTTTCTCCAATTTAGAATCTCAACTTGTGGACCAGACCTATCTTTTTCGGTATTTACTTTGAAACTAATGGCATTATGATCACTAGATACAAAATGTTCCCCTACACAAACTTCTGTCACCTACCCTGCTTCATTCTCTTATAGGAGATCACTCTCTTGTTGGGACTTCTATGTATTGTTTAAGGAAACTTTCTTGAACACATTTGACAAACTCTATCCCATCTAGTGCTTTTGCAGTATAGGAATCCCAGACAATGCATAGGAAATTAAAATCACCTACTGTAACTTATGTTTCTTGCAACAGTCTGTGATCTGTCCATCTATTTGTTCCTCTAAATCACACAGACCGTTGGGTGGTCCATAATATGGCCGATTAACGTGGTCATACCTTTCTTTTTCCTCAGTTCCACCTATGAAGCCTCACTAGATGAGTTCTCCATTCTGTCCTGACCGAACACTATGGTGACATTTACCCTGATTAGTAACACCACCCGTCCTCCTTTAATCCCGCTCGCTCTGTCATATCCAAAATAATGGAACCCTGGAATATTGAGCTGCCAGTCCTCCCCGTCCTAAAACCAAGTCTCAGTAATGGCTACAATATCTTAATTCCATATGTTAATCCATGCTTTGAGCTCATCTGCCTTTCCTACAATACTTCCTGCATTGAAATATATGCAGCTCAGAACATTAGCCAACCTTTCAATTCTCAACTTTGTCTGAGCTCTTATCACCATCTGTCTGCACAACCTCCCCACTGTCTGTTCTGGTAGTCTGGTTCCCATCCCCTTATAACTCTTAGTTTAACTTAACCCTCCGTGCAGCACTAGCAAAACTTCCCACTAGGATATTAGTGCCCCCACCCCACTAGTTCAGGTGCAAACCATCTCTTCTGTGCAGGTCCTACCTTCCCTGGAAGAGAGCCCAGTTATCCAAAAATTTTAACGCCCTCCCTCCAACTTCTTAGCCATGTGCTAAACTGTATGATTTTCCTATTTCTGGCCTCACTAGCACATGGCAGAGCTAAGCAATCCAGAGATCACAACCCTGGAGGTCCTGTCCTTTAAATCAGCACCTAATTCCCTGAACTCACTTAGCAGAACCTAGTCATTCTTCCAACTCATACAATTGGTACCTACATGGACCACAACCTCAGGCTACTCATCCTCTTACTTAAAAATGCTGATGCATTGATCTGAGATGTCCCAGACCATGGTACCCGGGAGCAACATACCATCCGGGAATTTTGTTCTCACCCACAGAACCTCCTCTCTGTTCCTCTAACTAATAAATTCTCTACCACCACAGTTCACCTCTTCTCCCTTTCCTTCTAACGGTGCCAGAGACCTGACTGCTGTGACTTTCCTCTGTTAGGTCATTCTCTCCCCCCCCCCCCCCTCCAGAGTATCGAAAGTAGTAACACCTGTTATTGAGGGGGATGACCACAGGGGTACTCTGCACTAGCTGTTTAACTCCTGCCCTCTTCCGGCCTGTCACCCAGTTTCCTGTGTACTGCATCTTGGGTGTAACTACCTCTCTATATGTCCTTTCTGTTACCGTCTCAGCCTCCCAAATGATCTGGAGTTCATCCAGTTCTAGCTCCAGCTCCTTAATACAGAGTGTTAGAAGCTGCAGCTAGATGTACTTCTCGCATGTGTAGTCATCAGGATACAGGAGGTCTCCTTGCCTTCCCACATACTGCAAGAGGAGCATTCAACTATTTTGCCTGGCATCCCTACTGAATCAGAACCAGAGTCTCTAACTGAATCTATACTGCTCTAACTGAACAAATATAAGAAGGAAAACAATAAATAAACTGGGGAAAAATCTACCTATGACTTTTCAACTTCTTTCACTGGTCCACTCCAAAAATGGCTACACTGCTTGCCTCTGCCTTATTTTTATTTTTTTTGGTCAATTGCATCCGATCACTGATTGGCCACTGCTTAAAACTACTTTACCTATTACTTCTCACTCTTTTTCCTACTACTTTGTTCTTAGTTCTGCAAGACATTTATTCCTTCATTTGCAGAGTATGAATATAGAAAGCATTTGTTCGTTTTACAGACATCTCATTTCTTTTTATTTATTTGTTTATTTATTTATTAATTATGGTTACGTCAGGGACAGAGCTCAGAGTCTCAGCATACTCAGTTACTGTGTTGCCTTTGTGCCAGGGAGCTCGTTGGAAGAACCAATGTAATCCTGTCGCATGACGAGCAGAAGATGTATTCTACAGAATCAGCTAGGGTCTTGGAGAAAAAAGTGTAGCTGAGTGTGCCCAGCTGCACTCAGTCCTCATAATAATACTGTGGCAGCCAGTCTGGTGCATACTGTATTCTGCAACTTCAAATGTGCAGTTGCCAAACCACTAAAATATCTTGCACTTAA